>NC_137610.1:50039091-50122362 GCF_963280865.1 Gymnoscopelus braueri | reverse complement strand
TACATTGAAAAAACATACTCTCAAATAAGCATTTCATGTTATCTTTACCGTTTGCACATGTATTCATTGATACAGTCATGTTTTTTGCAATTTAACTTAAATGAGTCTGCATCATGTGAGGCTTGAACTGGCAACCTTCAGGTTGTGAGGCACGCGTTTAAGGGAGAAGCCATTGGACCAACAGACAGAAACCTGTGAAAAAGGAGATCGCTCAGATGATACAGTTTCACGCAAATAGCTGGAAAATCCTGGGTTTAAGTGTTTTTCAAACTGCTCAAAATTGCGGACAATCTAAGGGCGGAGCTTACTGGTCAACGTGATACATGTGTTCCTCATGAGTCAAGGCACATGTGTAAGCAGGTTTAATGGCTGTCGGCCAAACGAGACATGACTTTTGCCTGTTTAAAGTTTGCATTTTCAAAAAATCGCTATAGCGCCCCCCTTTGACCAATTGGAGTAAGATTGGTTTCAGTGATATTTGAAATGACCCTCAACATTACCGCAAAGTTTCAAAGAAATGTGAGTCTGCATGTATGTGTTAGGGGCAGATGAATAATTGTCATAAAACTGCAATATTCATTGGCTCATTAAAGCTTCATTTTTTCACTTATGGAAAATCTTTTGCATCAGTTTTTCGGCATAGGTTCAAAGTTCATGTGTAAAACGTTTCGTGCAGATTACTAAAAAATCCCAGGAGGAGATAGGTTTTAACTGTTTTTCATATTATTCAAAATGGTGGGAGATCTAAAGGTCAGAGGTCAAAAGTCAGAGTGTGAAAGTTGTTGATCATGAGTAGACGCATATGTATATTGAAGTTTCATGGCTGTAGGTCAAACAGGGCATGAGTTGTACCTGTTCAAAGTTGGCATTTTGCTATAGCGCCACCTTTTGACGAAAGATTGTGAGAATTATTTCTTGATAGTTTTTCATGACCATCTACCATATGGCCAAGTTTCGTAAAAAGCGTATGCCAAAAGTGGGAGAAGAAAAAAGAGGGGAACATTAAAACAGGTCCAGAGCTGAGCTCTGGCCCCGTAATGAGTCAGAAGCTATAATTGTGGGTATATTTTTCATTTTTTGGAAGTGACTCCTGGAAATTGTCTTTCAGCCTTTGTTTACTTTTGAGCGCTGAGTTCCAGAAACTTAAGTCCCAACACTTCAGTCCCACAAGGAGCTTATGTAACACACTAGTCCCAACATCCGGGGTCAGATGGTATTTTTAGCCTTAAGGAGTTAAAAAAGAAAGGGGAAAAAAGACAGCAAAGGAACCTCACAAGCGTAGGACGCGGAGGAGCGCCGGCCGCGGCACTCCCCGGGGGGAACATGTGTGTGTGTGCTTGGGTGATCGGGGGAGCAGGAAGTGGGGATGAGATGTGCGCTTCTCACAAGAAACACCAGATTGTTTTTCGTTGCTCCATGGGTGTGTTGTGTTCCCATAACTCAGTTGAACTCTTAAAATAATGTAGTCACATCACGTTATGTACACAAGTGACTCTCAAAACTTTTTTTTTTTAATTTCAAGGGCACCCAGTTTGACATGCATGAGGGTACAGAGAGTGGACCCTCATTTGATACGACTGTAGGCAACCTAGCCTGGTGAAGATCTGCGCTCTCTGAGGAGCACACTTTTCTGTGTTCCTTTCTTCTCTATTCTCTCTTTCCCAATTCTAACTATTGCTGTAACTGCATTTTGCACTGTGGTCGCCAGTGGTGGAAAAGGAACTCAAATATTTTACTTGAGTAAAAGTACCAATACTGCAATGTAGAAATACTCTGTTACAAGTAAATGTTCAGAATAAAAAAAAAACACTTGAGTAAAAGTACAAAAGTATTCGTATCAACATGTACTTAAAGTATCAAAAGTAAAAGTACTCGTTACGCAGAATGTCGCGTTTCACAAGTTTCCAAATGTATAAAAATGCTTTGAAAATAGCAGATCTACAAGCTCACAACCCGTCGCAAAGCGACGGTTGTGCAGATCTGCTATTTTCAAATAGCCTAAGTATGCATAGGCTGAAGTGGTTAATTTATGTTTTGTAATGATATTCAAAATCTACAAAGTAACTAGTAATTAAAGTTGTCAAATGATTGTAGTGAAGTAAAAGTACAATATTTACCTCTGAGATGTATTGGAGTAAAAATATTATTATTACTTAAGTACAGTACTTGAGTAAATGTACTTAATTACTTTACACCACTGCTTTTCTGTGTTCCTTTCTTCTCTAGTATGTCTTTCCCAATTCTAACTCTTGCTGTAACTACAATTTGCAACTACATTTTGCACTGTGGTCGCTATACCTTCATGGTCTATACCATATTTAAATCGTTTTGCTCAATAATTTAATAAACAATAACATGTTTTGTTGATCATATTTGATGTCATGCATTCTTTCATCCTATACCTTGTTCAGCTTCTATAGTTCAAGGCTTTACTCTTAATACTTGAAAAAGTCAAACTAACACTAATCTAAAAAAAAACTAGTCAATTCCTCAAACTAAAAATGACTCATCATGCACTCGTAAAGGTGAGGTAAAGATAATGGAAAAACCAGTCGTGTAAAGTAGTTTTACTCGAGTACTGTACTTAAGTACAATTTTGAGTTTTTTTTACTTTACTGGAGTATTTCCCATTTTCAGTACTTTTACTTCTACTCCACTACATCTCAGAGGCAAATATTGTACTTTTACTCGACTACAATTATGTGGAAACTTTAGTTACTAGTTACTTTGTAGATTTCGATTATTATTACAAAACATACATTAACCACTTCAGCATTATATACATTTAAGCCATTTGAAAATAGACGATCTACAAGCTCACAATGCGTTGCGCTGCGACGCATTATGAGCTTGTATCTGCTATTTTCAAACGATTTTTACACATTTTATATACATTTGAAAACTTGTGAAATGGGACATTCTGCTAAATGAGTACTTTTACTTTTGGTACTTTAAGTACACTTTGATACCAATACTTTTGTACTCTTACTCAAGTACATTTTTAATTCAGGACTTTCTATATTATCTATAATATTTCTATATTGCAGAATTGATACTTTTACTTAAGTAAAACATTTGAGTACTTTTTCCACCACTGGGTAAAACCATAGCAACTCTGGTTCAGAAGCATATAATGACATAATGACATAATAAAGCTCAGATGTAATTAGCAGCTGAGACTGTTGACCACATTCTCCATGGTTTTTATCTCCGGATGTGGCTCTTCCCCTCTCCTCCTTCCCCTCTCCTCCTCCGTCCCCTCTTCTCCTCCTTCCCCTCCTTCGCTCTCACGCCCCCCTCCCTCACGCCTG
Source organism: Gymnoscopelus braueri (assembly GCF_963280865.1). Taxonomy (NCBI): domain Eukaryota; kingdom Metazoa; phylum Chordata; class Actinopteri; order Myctophiformes; family Myctophidae; genus Gymnoscopelus; species Gymnoscopelus braueri. The sequence goes on along the minus strand of NC_137610.1, from coordinate 50,119,051 downwards.
CTCTTTTCCTCCAGTCTAACCCTGCTCTCTAACCCTGCGCTCATCTATCTTCCTTTCTTCTTGTCCTTTCTCTCTGTCACAGAGCGAGACGTGCGTGTAGCCGTGCTGCTGTCACACACAGCTGGTCTGTGTCCCGAAGACCTCGTCACTCTCACCCTTTCCTCTATAGCCCTACAGTGTGTATGAACTTTTTCTGTGAACTTCTCTCCGTTTCTTACCTTGGTCAGAGTTTTACGTGCTCTTGTCTCACGTGTGACTTGAGGCTTACTTTAATCTTGCGTCCCTTTTCTAAGACAAATATTGTTTTGTCTATCGTTAAAGCTTGCCTCCGGACATGTTGAGTATAGGCCTATGTAAAAACATTGCGGTGAGTAACATGTTGTTTAACATTCTCCCCAAATAAAAATAAAAATAAAAACAATTCTGAAGAAAACTCTCATTCACTGAAAAATTCTGAATCTATGGATATTCAAAATAAGCAAATATTGGCCTTACGTTCCACCCACCATCGCTGCTCAAAGCCAAGTGGTTTCAGGTTTAAGCAAGTGGCTAATTTGCATGTTAAACTATGATAGGTTGATGGGTTTGTTGACACCAGTGAACATCAAAGTTGCCTTTCTAGCACTCAACCACATAGTGCAGTGGTTTACAAACTGGGGGCCACCAGGGGGAGCAATTGGAAAGGAGAGGGAAGTGAAAAATGTGAAAAAAACCAAAAAAAAACATATACATATAATGAATTTGGGGCGACCATAGCTGAGTGGTTAGTGAGCCCACCTGGGGAGCCAAAGCCCCTGGTTGTCCCAGGTACGATTCCAGGCCAGGCCAGCAATGTGTCGATGTGTGTCCCTGAGCAAGACTCTTAACCCCTAATTGCTCCCCGGGCACCATTGGAGGGAGAAGGCTGCCCACTGCTCCTAGTTGTTATAGGATGGGTAAAAAGCAGAGGACGAATTTCACCTATGTGCATATAAACATATATACATATAATGTGACAAAAATAACACCCCAAAGGAGTGGGGACTATTCTAATTTATATATCACAGCATATAAAATGTCCACCACCACTGTGGCCTTCCCTAAGGTAACATGCCTGATTGACTGTCGCCCTCACCCCTATTGTCAGCAAATGCTATACCTGCCTCAATGCATTCATGCATTGCTCATGGTAATTTGCATACCGTCTGACGATGCAATTGCCATGGCTCTTCTCAACCGCTCTCTCACATTTGGAAGAGAGAGGACACCATGACCATACAGCAGTACCAGCCAAGCTCGGCACAAAGCTCAGAGAAATAGGCCTGCAGCCGAGCATGTGTGACTGGATACTCGACTTCCTGACAAATCGCCGCCAAGTGGTGAGAATGGGCAACATCATATCCGACCCCCTGACCCGCCCAACACAGGAACCCCTCAGGGCTGCGTGCTGAGAGCTCTCCTCTACTCCCTGTACACACAACAGTGATGGGCTGTATTGTCAACAACAACGACTGTTTACTGTACTTTTTTTCCCTACCCGTTTATATGACGTTTTTGCATAGTAGTGTATATTTATCTGTCATTAAATGTTTCGATGAATTGAGTACAAAAGACCTCAACGGAAACATGCTTTCTTGGGTTTAAAATCCTCTTAACGGACCTTGTATTGAACTGTACTGCCCTGTGCTTGTCTTTGCAAACTGTTAATAAAGTATTCAATCAACCAATCAATCAATCAATCAACGAGACTTCCTGCCTATGGGATGATGTCAGATCACTGGCACTTTGATGTCAGGAGAACTGAGCTCTTCGTCCCTTTCTTGAAAACTACAAATATACTGTGCTTGTAGGAGCTTGTACAAAGTAATAATAAATACATTTATAAAATATATAAATATATTTTTTTACACGTGTACACCTGCGAAATGAAAAAGAAGTTGAAGTTGACTTGGGATTCCTTTGCATGGAAAAGTTTGGGAATACCCCTGATTTGAATATTACATCAAAACAGCACAGTTAATTAATAGAACACAATAAAGCATAAATATAACCACGCATTATTGCAGAGACCAGATATGTGACAAATAAACAGCCTAACAGTCTGAAGGGCCACATTTGTCTTTAAGAATGTCCATAGTGCAGAGTCTAAAAGCTGATCTAGTGATGAAAGTGTCCAGTTTCAAACCTTTTCGTAGGTCATTCTGGTCTCTGGCTGCAACAGATTGACGACCACGACAAACCGAGTGCAGTAGTTTTTGGGACCTTCAACACAATCAGACGAACAGAACGGGTGTTGTATATGTTACAGGGAAATTGGCATTCCAGGGAAATTGAAAGGGATAGGCTTGTTTTCACCGCCCCTCAGGCAATTCTGTAGAATCAACGCTAGAGGGCAATGCAAGCCAGACATGAGCCCCACACCACACACGCACGCATGCACAAACGAGCACGCGCACACACACACACACACACACACACACACACACACACACACACACACACACACACACACAGCACAAGGGGGCGGGCTATGTTAGTGCAGTGAGTGAAACTTGGGGCAAACGCAGTCCACACAACATCATTTACGATTCTGTGCCTATCGGTACATAACTCGGACGGCGCTTAAGTCGACTAGCAGACCATCGGCCGGTCGTCACGGGCACTCGCGCCTGGAGGCGCTCGGGTGCGACTCCTCGGCCTCAAGGTCTGCTAAGTCGGCGCGCCTCCGTCATGGTCCAAAACTATACTTTATCAGCGAAAAAAAAGTAGTCCGCGGTTGTTTGAAAAAGTAATGTCCGAAGCGGGAGTCAAACCCCGGCTCTCAGTGGTAGTGGGTGGGGAGTCCAATGATTATCGAAGTGCGCCACTGAGGCTTGTACTAGTGGTGTAAAGTAACAAAGTAGATTTACTCAAGTACAATTTTGAGGTATTCGTACTTTACTTGAGTATTTCTCTCATATTATCCATTTTATTTTCAGTGTTCCCCTAGCGTAGCTTCCTGGTTACTATGTTGTTGTTAACTCTGCGTCGTCCTCGCATCAAAGCCCCGCCTCGCAGCACCGCCCCGCGCATAAAACAAGCGCTCCCCTGTCAATTTCCCTGGAATGCCATTTTCCCTGTGACATATACACCAGATGAGGTATGCAACAGCTGACACAGATAGGGGGGTGACAAACCAAGGAGAAAAAGGAGAGAAACATTTGTAACTCAAATCTTTGCTTCTGGGGGTCCCCGGAACAAAACATTTTGAGATGGGGGTCCGCGACCAAATACATATCTAAAAATGTTTTGTAAATACTTTACTTTACTTTACTTTATTTGTTTATTTAGACAGGACAGAGCATATTAATGAACGTCACATGAACGTAAATACACCGGATTTAGCAAAGATGCTAATTTTCATCCGCAGTCCTCACACAAAACAGAAAAACAGAAAAACAATAACATCAGAAAACAGACAAACGGTGAAATACAATTACATTACATCACATAGCCTAAAAAAAACTAAAATATGATCACAAATGGTTGCAGCTTTGGTTTTCAAGCAACCATCTTTTCACATTGAATTTAAAAGATGGAAATGTAGCACAATCCCTTATATGTAGAGGAAGGCCATTCCATGCTACACAACCCTGTACTGAGAGGACATTTTGACCGAAGGTTGTTTGCCGGTGCGGCACTTCACAATCTCTTCGAGTGGTTGCTCTGGTACTGATTCCTCTTTCAGGCTTCCTTTTAATGAATTCCCTTAGGGGGGGCGGGCACAGACCATGTAAGGTCTTGTATATGACCCCAACCTGTTTGAACTTTTTGAAATTGTCGAAGCTAAAAAAATTGAGCCTCCTGAGTATGTTACAATGATGATAAGAGTGAGGCTTCCTGTCAAACACCTTGAGCGCACTTTTGTAGAGCTGTTCGATGGGTTTTAGGATCGTCACGCCTGTGCAAGACCAGTTTGTAAAACAGTACTCAATGTGTGATAGGATCATACAGTGAAGATACGATCTGGCAGCTCCAACTGTCAGGAAGGGTCTAATTTGTTTAAAATTTTGAAGGTTGAATTTAATCGTATTTGTGACTTTCTTCACATGTTTTTTAAAAGTTAGGGTTGAGTCTAGTATGACTCCGAGGTACTTGAACTCTGGGACAAGTTCAAGTTCCTCCCCACCCAGAAACACATTTGAGGACTCCAACACAACTGGTCTTTTGGAGAAGGCCATGCAGACTGTCTTTTTGGCATTCAGGAGCAGACATGAATCTATAAGCCAGTCTTGAATGCTTGTCAGAGCTGAGGTTAAGATTATTGACACCTCTGCATAGCTTTTACCATGGGCAAGTACAACGGCATCATCTGCATACATCTGGACATGTAGATTATTACATACTTCAGGTAGGTCATTTATGTACAGTGAGAACAGAATTGGACCTAGTATTGAGCCCTGGGGGACACCGACCGAACAGGTGTGGTAGGGGGATTTAACACTGTTTACACTTACACACTGTTTTCTGGTGGATAGATAGGAACTAAACCATTGTATAGCTTCTGGGGAAAAATTTAAATGTGTTAATTTGGACAGGAGGACCTGGTGACAGACGGTGTCAAACGCCTTCTTGAAGTCCAGGAACACCGCCATTGCACAGGGAGCTCTGTTCAAATCACATTTCAATTTTTCTATGAATAGGCAGTTTGCTGATTCAGTGGAGTGAAAGGCCCGAAACCCAAACTGCATGGGATGCAGTGGGGTGTGGCCTTTGTCTAGATGTTTGATGATAGATTTGACAATCCACTTTTCAGCCACCTTTGATATAACTGGTAGGATGCTTATGGGTCTATAATTTGATATTTCAGTTTTAGCGCCAGATTTGTAGATTGGTGTTATTACCGCAACTTTCCATTGAGGAGGAACAGTGCGTTGTCTGATGGACAGATTTACCAGATGTGTGATCGGTGCCACCAGAGCATCTGCATTTGTTTTTAAAAAGTTTGTATCGAGCCCATAGGCATCCTTAGCTTTTGATGCTTTTAGTGATTTGATGATGTTTGCCACCTCGGTTTCCGTAATTTCCTCCAGATTGAAGATGGGGAGGTCTTTTTGGACAGGGCGGGGTACAAACTTTGATGGATTAAACATTTGTGTTATTTCTTTGACAGAGTTTAGAAAAAACATAATTAGGGTACTAGCAAGGGTTTGGGGATCTTTCACCAGGGTGTTGTCTATTTTTAGTTCTAAGCTATTATTGTTCTGTTTGTAGTATTTCCCTGTCAGTTTGTTTATGCACTCCCAGACTTTCTTACCATTTCCTTTTGCACTCTCTATGATATAGGTGTAAAATTTTGCTTTTGCCTTCCTTAAGAATTGGGTGACTTGGTTTCGTACATGGGCAAATTTCTGTCTGTCAGTTGTTAAACCAGATTTTAATGACTGTTTAAGTAGTATATCTCTTTTTTTCATAAGAGCTCTGCAATTTTCATCAACCCAGGGTAGGGTAATTTTTTGCCCTTTCCTTTGTCTCCTCCTCCTGGTGAAAGATTCCATTACACTTTGTATTTTGGACAATAAAATACTGCATCCCATTTCAATATCATCACCACATGTGTAGATGTCATCCCACTCAACCCTTTTTAGGGCAACCTCAAAGCTGTGTTGTAGATTCTTTGGGATGGTGCTGACCATTGGTTGGGGCTGGGTTTTATTGAACCGTTGTTTTGAAAGTTTTCTGGCAAAAAATATTATATTATGGTCTGACAGACCTGTTAGGAAATTATATGTTTTGGTGATTCTTTCCACTTTGTTGGAAAACAGTAGATCAATTCTAGTTGCTGAGTGGCTAGTGATTCTCGTAGGCTGCTCTATCATTTGAGTGAGATTGTAGTAATCTGTTATTTGTTTGAGATTTTTCCTAATCTTCTTGTCATCCCAATTTACATTTATGTCACCGATTAATATTACCTCTTTGTTAAAGTCACAGGCTGTCAGAATAGATTTTAGTTGCTCATAGACTTCAACCTTGGCTGATGGTTGGCGGTATAAACAGATTAATGTAAAAGACATTTCAGCTGAGAGTGTGATTTCCACACCGACACACTCTGCCTTGATCTCATTTGGCCATGTAATCTGTCTACACTCCAAGCTGCTTTTTACATAAAGCAGGGCCCCCCCACCCTTCCCTGTTGTACCTCTGTCCCGTCGGAAGACATTGTACCCGGGCATGCTTACTAGAGCATCTGGGGATGATTGGTTCAACCAAGTTTCCGTCAGTCCCAAACAGTCAATGTTTGAATTCCTAACATTATGTTGCTATATCAGTGGTGCTCCAACTTTTCCATGTCAAGGACCCCCAAAATGATATGTATTTGGCCGTGGACCCCCATCTCAAAATATGTTGTGCCAGGGACCCCCAGAAGCACAGATCGGAGTTGAAAATATTCGCTTTAAATATATATATATTCAAATATTTGCACACATTTCCCCCAAATATAGCAGATCTATGAGCTTGCATATCTGCTATTTTTGAATAGCCAAAGAAATCTTAAAATGACACAGATGCGTTCCCGGTCTTAATGGATTAATGTGGCACAAGGAAGTGGCTATGCCACTTTCATATAGACTGTACAGCAGGAGTGAGGGATCCTACAAACACATTAACCATCTACTGTATATAATATACTGGGCAATGTAACTGAACAAGGTAAGGGGTCCCCAAATAGATACGGGCTCAGAATGAAAAGAACCAGATGTATCAAGAGTGTCAAGTTTATTCCACAGTTTCCATTAAAACCAAGGAGTATAACATTAATGTACCAATAATAAGGGGAAGAGGGGGATTACTATGACCGGGAGGTTGAGATCTTAAAATGGGGCTAATAGGTGATAGGGGGCAAAGTTCTTCTTTTACTTTATTACTTTATTTGTTTATTTAGACAGGACAGAGCATATTAATGAACGTCACATGAACGTAAATACACCGGATTTAGCAAAGATGCTAATTTTCATCCGCAGTCCTCACACAAAACAGAAAAACAGAAAAACAATAACATCAGAAAACAGACAAACGGTGAAATACAATTACATTACATCACATAGCCTAAAATCAGGGCCTATACTCTAGGGGCCTTACATTAAGAGTGTCTGCTAAAATGCCTCAGTTGTAAATTGTAATTTGTACAAGCATTAATCTAGCAGAGGAGCCGAAAGTGGAGCGCATTCTGTAAAGAAACCAATTTTAGATTTGACCTTGGATAGAGTGTTGTGTCGACATTATTGTCAAATATTTGTATTGTATTGAGGGCACAAAGCCTTTCTCACCAAATCATATGACTTTGGTCTTAGAGATATTTAACTTAAGATAGGCCTACAGTAAGCTGGAGAAGGCCTGTTGGACTCTTCGGAAATGATCCTGAAGTAATTGACAAACTAAATCTATAGGGAAGGTCCGACAGTGTAGAGAATTGTGTAATTCCCATAAAGGTGAATGGATGAATCGGCTACAGAATCGGCTACAGATCTGGCTATGTTATTTATCTCCCTTTTCAACTTCAGGAACATTGCCAAACTCCGCCCACACTCACCCTGCCAGATGCTGAGAAACGGGTCCTTTGTCTCCTCCAGCCTACGCACTACTCATCAGGATCCCTAGCAAGAGCCTGCAGAGGCTTCAATACATTCAAAACAGCGCTGCTAGGATCCTGATGAGAGTGCGAACATTTAACCACATCACACCCACCCTCCGTTCACTTCACTGGCTCTCCATCACCTTTAGGACTGAATCCATAACAAAAGTACTTTTAAAAAAAAACATATCAAGAGATATCTTGCCAAGTAACTTGTCAAGTATGTAACTGTTATTTGTGTATTTGTTTAATTTGACTGGACTGATAGATTTCATTTTATAATGTTAATTGGTCTTTTTGTATTTTAATTTGTATTTTTAGGTGTACATTTGAATTGTATTTGCTTTGTTCAGGACCCCAGGAAGGCTAGAGGCTCATTCATGTGTCTCTAATGGAGATCTTTTAATAAACAAACATAAACATCTCCAATCTGACTCATCAGCGCATCCAGTGTCCTCCCCCCCCAACTCAAAGAACTTCTCAAACCAAAACCCTCCACTCGAAACCTTCGCTCATCCAAAACCAACCTTCTCCTTGCCCCCATCTTTTCATTGTTATGTTAAAGCTGTTCGAAGTTTGATCAAAGCAGCCCTTCTACTCCCAGTTCTACTACATTCTTCCACACGATTCAAACTCTAATCGGACCCCTCCAAAAGATTAAAACCCCAACCTTCCCCTTTCCCCCCTAAGAGCATATATCACACACACACACACACACACACACACACACACACACACACACACACACACACACACACACACACACACACACACACACACATACCCCACGCCACTGTCTGGGACCATATGAGTTTGTTTATTGACAACGTTCATGTTTATCCAATTGAATGATGTACTGTAATACTTTTTGTCTGGGTTCAATGTTTTAAAAAGCACCATATCCTTTTGTTATTGGAAACTGGAAAAAAATTAAGGGAAGATAGAATGTGAATATTTGTGTTGACAAAATACTGATTTACTTTCTTATGGATTTCTCTGTTGATTACTAATTCAGTTTCACATCAGTTATATAATTTTATATTCATTATTATTATTATTATTATTATTAGAAGCGAAAATAGCAGTTCTAAAAGCTAACAATGTGTCGAAATGTGATCTGATACAGTATGAGCCTGTGGATCAGCTTTTTTTCTTTCTTTTTTTCCCCTTTGAACAATAGGTGGGCTGCAGCCAGCCAGACGCTATTCCTTTGTTGGGGTCCTTGCCCTGGAAAAGTTTGGGAACCCCAAAACAGGCAAAAATTAGAAAACAATTTAATGTATATTGTGTATATGTATATCTTGTTCATTATTTATTTTGAATCTTAATCTTGTCTTATTATGTTTATATTGAATAAACATAAACCTATGCCATCAAGTCATTTTTGATTGACAGTCTATTGTCTATGGTTCTTTAACTTGAATGAAAGAGGGGAAACAGAGAAATGTAAACCTGGACAGATTAGGCTGAATTTACTTTGCCAGTTACTTACAGCAAATGAGGCGCAGTTTACGGAGCTAGTTCAGGCCAGGCAACTCAAGGGATGGGCTAACCGATCAGGTGACTAAGTCACATGCACTCTTCTCCTGGTCGGTGGGTTATAAGTAATGCTCTGCCTACCTGCTCAGTCTGGTTGCGCTCTTCTGCTGCTCTGACGTGCGACGCTGCTGCTGCTGCTCTGCTGCCGAGATCCTGCCGGATCTGCTGCCCTTGCTTGCTACGTATGCTGCTGACCATGAATAGTCTCATATTGTTTCTTGGTTGATGGTTATTTGCGTGCTGCCATTGTCCATGCTGCGCTAATCATAGCTACTCAGCTGTGTGCTACTGGTTCTAAACGTGGTATTACTTTCTTTACTTAAGTTAAAAATCGCTTGCTAAACGCTCAGCTCAAAAGCAGTAGCGTTCGTCATTGATCCATCTCAGTATGGTCAACTAGAGTGTAGAAATAGAGTAACGACACGCTTGATCCCGCCGCAAACGGGCTCCTTCGGTATAGTTCCAAACATTGGGACTGCTGCCTCATTGAGATAGACGGAGCACTTCCGCATTCCATTCTTACAATGGGAGTCGACGCTAGTGTCAGAACTCTCTTTATGGCACTGGGTTAACGGTAGTTCACCAACAGTGTTGCTTAAGTTTCTGTTTCCTTATCGTAAGCAACGATGGGCTTGGGGTTCTGTTATGGTCCCCTTCACTAGGCAAAGAAACACACCTTTATGGAAAGTTTAGGGTATTTATTGAATATTGGAAACATAGAATAATGGAGGGAAATGAAAGGGGTTCCGGGGAGGGTCGCAGACCCTGGAGTCTTTGGGGAGGAGGTCGTTAGCGTGGTCGGCATGGCGGCTTGGACGGCTGTTAGCGTAGTCGGCACGGCACACATGGACTGTTACCCCCAGCAGGAACCTGAGAAAGGGAAAGGAAAGAAAGGATGGAGGGAGGCGGAGAGAGACAGAGAACAGAAAGGAGTAGTGGAAAGCACAACCTGTGGAGGTGAAAGGGGTGGTGGAGGGATGCAGAAACTACGAGCTTGAGTACGAAGTACGAAAAGCGAGTAAGGGGTTTCTGGGTAGTTCTGATGTGTATAAATAGCGCCAGGTAGATTGGTAAAAGGGGCGGAGTAAAGGTGTGTATCCCCGCCTCCTGAACATCTGTTGTTCCAACGCCATTTCACTAGGCAAAGAAACACACCTTTATGGAAAGTTTAGGGTATTTATTGAATATTGGAAACATAGAATAATGGAGGGAAATGAAAGGGGTTCCGGGGAGGGTCGCAGACCCTGGAGTCTTTGGGGAGGAGGTCGTTAGCGTGGTCGGCATGGCGGCTTGGACGGCTGTTAGCGTAGTCGGCACGGCACACATGGACTGTTACCCCCAAAGAGAGACAATGAGAGCAACAACTAAACTAAAGATTATGGCTGGTCTGATTTGGTAAGCCCCATAAAAAAACGTGAAAACTGGTCTGGACTGGGGAGCAGTGTGGCGTGGTGGTGTTATAACCGTGTGGCGGGACTAGAAAGGGCTAAATTAGCTAGGGCTAGGGGGTTTGGGGGGGTTCTGGGGGCATGAGGCCCGGGCGTGGGCTCCGCCGCAGTGGCTGCAAACGTGGAGCAGCTTGCACGAGCTGGCTGAGCAACCTAAGTCGTTAAAGTTATTACAAACCATGCTCTTGCCGCAGAACAAAACGGGGCGCCCACGCCGGTCGGTGGTTCGGTTGTTGGCTGGGTAGATGGGTGAGGGGGTGGGGGGATGGCAAGGGGGAGCTGGGGAGGGAAGGGGAGTTGGGGGCTGGAAGGCCACAGTGGCTGGCGCCGGGGTGGGGCTGGGAGCTGCGAACGCGCACAAGCTGGCGGGGTGGGCGGAGTTGCCGCATAGTGAGCAGGTTTCTGCCACCCTGCCTGCGGAGAGCCGGCAATACAACTCGAGGTCTAGGCGACCCCAGTAGGTGCCCAGGTTCCACTGCTGGAGCCTGGCAGCGGCTGTGGAGGAGAACTGGCGGTGGTACTCCTGGAAGAGGATTCCTCCGAAACGGATGGCTAGATCGAGTACCACCGCCATGTAGTCGTCCAGCTCCTGTCGCCGGGCTGGGAAGACGGAGCAGATCACGTCTCTGTAGATGCCGAAAGCCAGGCAGAACTCCGCAACGGTGAGTGGAGCGGAACGGGTAGGGGTGGAGTTGCGGAGTTGTATCTGGATGCCGCCGCAGTCCAGGAACCGTGGCTCGGTGTTGCTGTCGGAGGGGCGGAGGAGGGAAGCCAGGTCGACATGGTTGCCCTGAAGGATCTGGTTGCGGAGGGCAGGTGGGATTGGTTGGGGGTTCCTGGACAGCGCGTTGGCCGGTGGGTCAACAGGTAGGGCTGTGGAGAGAGAAAAGGGGGGGGGTGGATGGGGGGAGGGGGTATTGAGGGGAAGACAGGAAAGAACAGGGGGGGGAAGAGGAGCGATGCCACCGCTGGTTGTGGCAACCGGATTTGACAGGGTGGCATACGTGGGAGGGAAGGAGAAGACAGGCGGTGCCTGGGAAGCGCTGGTGCCAGGTGTGGCCACGGCAATGCTTGGGTTTTGAGTGGCAGCAGAAACAGAAGAAAACTGGGTTGGATGTAGGGATGGTTGTGTGGGGGGGGGTGAAAGTGCAGCCTGCTGGACAAGGGATGATAACAGAGACAGAAGAGACATTAATGGGTGGGGAGCAGGCACAGGGTTGACATTGACAGGTAAAATGCCGGAAGAAGGAGTAGTGTTGGTAGTAGTATTGAGCGGAATAAAGGATATGGCTGCAGGCTGGCTTGTGGAGGCGGTGTTCTGTGCAGGCGCTGCTTGGCCAGCCCTGAGGGATCCGGTGCGGTGGGTGACGTCATCAGGAATCGCCGCGCTGAACCGGGAGACGCGGCGCGTGACGTCATCGGGCGGCGCCTGGCTCGACGGAGGCCCCGGTGTTGTTGTTGTAGCTGGCAGTGTTGCAGTGAACAGCTGGAAGAGTCCTGCCTTGTTGGTGGAACGGGGGAAAGCGATTCCGCGAGCACGGAGCTGCTTCTGGAGTCCCACCGTGGTCCAGTCCTTGATGTCGGGTGGCGGAGTATGGGCGCTTGGGTTGGAAGAACGCGGCAGCGTAGCTGGGATAGCCGGCGGGGATCTCCGAGCTGCTCTACGGTGTTGGTGGTCTGAGGTTCTTGCGGGTTGTCGGCCCCGCTCCCGTTCACGGGGCTGCGGGCGATGGTGTGTGGATGCACGGGACCGATCTGACCTTGCTGGGGTGGACTGACCGGGCGATGAAGCGATGGTGGACCGGAGGGAGAAGCTGGATCGCCTGGAAAAGGCTGAAGAAACTGAGGCGCTGGGGGAGATGGAACGGCGGGACTGGTTAGAAGGTAAGTTGCTTCTAGTACTGCGGGAAGTGCTGGGTTGAGTGGACGGGATGGTGGGCTGACTGGGCGAGATCAAGGAGGGCTGACGTCCCCTGGTGATGGGCGTCGGGCTCCTCGGGATGATCCCGCTGATGTTGTCGTCGTCGGACGCGAATAGTTCGAGTGACGGTGAACTCATGATCAAAATGCAGAAACTACGAGCTTGAGTACGAAGTACGAAAAGCGAGTAAGGGGTTTCTGGGTAGTTCTGATGTGTATAAATAGCGCCAGGTAGATTGGTAAAAGGGGCGGAGTAAAGGTGTGTATCCCCGCCTCCTGAACATCTGTTGTTCCAACGCCATAGTTTAGCGTGTATTTGTTCAAAGTAGTTCACTTTATCTCAAGATTGGGTTTCTAGACCTAGTTGCTTGCTTCTCTCTCAAAAGATGATATCACCGATCTATGACGCGCGCTGATATGGCTGGTAAGTGCTACTGCCATGGTAGAAAGAGAGAGAGGGCATGGCGTCACTTTGTGAGTCGCTTTGCTTGTTTTGGCTCTAATGTTCAGATTAATATCTTTATGTAGGCTACTGGTTAAAACACGGATATGCTCAGTTGGCTGCATCTTGCTTAATTTATAGTTATTGTATTCATGGATAGTTCAGTGGCTTTAGACGGTACTCTTATTCTGAAGAGCTCGTCCACCGGATGTTGTTTGAGGCTTATAGTTGATGACCGAACACTTCTCTACCCATGCGAAGGAGAGAGGGAAAGCTAACTTGTGAGTAGTGTTCAAGAAGTAGTTGCACTGCAGTTTAAATGTTAATGCTGCTAGAATTCATTGAAATTAGTTATCTCTCGTGTAGCTATGTCTGGCATCTATTTGCAGAGTAGGAAAACTCACTGTTCATGTTGATGCTAAAGTTGCAGCACTAAATTGCTGCCATCATCTCAATGTTCATGTTAGTGCTGAGTTGCTGTACTAAATTGTACTAGATTGCTGCCATCAACACAATGGTCTCCATTATGCTAAAGCTCCTCACTGCATGCTTCTACTGTTCAGATAATGCTAGTCGTTCTTCAACTGCTACTAACTGGCTGCTGATCATGATTAGGCTAAAACTGCTGACATTGTTTCTGCAGTCAATGCATGCTACTCATACTAGTGCCATCATGATGATCATGCTAATTATGTTGACTGCATTCCTAGGCTACTGCATTAATGCTACTCATTCTGCAATTGCTGGCAAAATGTCTGCTAATCATGATTATGCTAATGATGTGGACTACATTGCTACCACTGCTATAATCGACTAATGCTGCTAGTACTAAAATTGCTGCAAACGTGCCGATCATGAACATGCTAAGTTACTACTAGTGCTATGGCCACAACCTCATTAATACTGCATTCATCTACCTCACATTTAGCAATTGAAAGCAATATCACGCAAAGTCATTTATCAGCATTCATTGATATTCTGCTTTGTGTTTTTTCCATGTCCGGCTTAATGCATGGTGATGGGATGCCTAATGCCGATGGGGATGAGTGCTGTTCACCTTGGATACTGGGGAAGTCAGGTTTGCAGGCCTCGTGTCTTCAACAGTGACAGTGTCAGTGTCAAATCATGTAGCAGTTCAATTGCTCTAATATGTGGTGGAGGTAAAGTAGGCCGTTTCATATTACGATGAAATAATCAAATGAACTTGCAGTGCAGATTAGACGTTATTGGTTGCATTCTACCGTTGTTATGCTCTTGTATTGCTAAATTACACTTGTTAAGGATCAGGATGAGCTAAAGGGATTCTCATTTTGCTGCATACACTTGGATAAGAGATGGTAGAGACGTTGTAGCACAGGCTAACACGGTACGTTTGCTTCTTGTAGAAGCTTTAGATTGTCGTAGCACAGCATGTTCGCTTATGTGGAAGCTTTAGATTGTTTGTAGCACAGGCTAGCTCAGCATGTTTGCTTCTATGTGGAAGATTAGATTGTTGTAGCACAGGCTAGCACAGCATGTTTTGCCTATGTGGAGGCGAATTGTTTAGCACAAGCTATCACAGCATGTGTTGCTTCTTATGTGGATAGCTCTGGATTGTTTGTAGCATAGGCTAGCACAGCATGTTTTGCTTCCCACGTGGGAGCTCGGATTGTTCGTAGCACAAGCTAATTCAGTTGTTTTGCTTATGTGGAAGCTTGGATGGTCGGTAGCACAAGCTAAACACAGCATGTTTTACTTCCCATGCGTAAAGCTATCAAATTGATTGTAGCACAAGCTAACTCAGCATGGCTTGCTTCCATGTGGAAGGTATATGGTACAGTATATAGGAAAGTTGGTTGCCAAGTGATGTTGTCATGTTATGAGCAACAAGCTTACAGAAGTAAGTTATTGCAACAGGATAGATGGTGGGGCTTTAGTAGAGTCAAGATATCAGTCATTTGTCAATGTTGGCTGGTGCGCACCAATCCGCGAAATATCTCGCAGGACGGATAAAGAGGGACTCCGATCCTGGCTGCTCCTGTTATCAATAGTTACACTATGTTGATGGGCTCTTTGCTTTTCTCATGCTTATCAAAAACTGGGTGACTGGAAGTCTTTGTCCCTGTATAAAAGGCGCTGCTTTATCCGCCAGATTGGGATGCTCACGGCATATTTGGCACCACATCACGGTGTGTTCATCACTGGTGACGAGTGTTGCAGCGCAACCAGCAGCTTGCGGTGTGCAACTGACTGTGTCAGGATTTGAGGCCACACTCGCGCATTGGCGTGCAGCATGCGTCCCCACACATCCACAGTGAAGCACGCACTTTTCACTGTGGATGTGTGAGTGGCTTCAGGAAGTAAATTCCTGTCCCAGCGGTCTATAACGGCGTCATCTCGTCCAGGGTGGCTTACCATAGTAATTGCAAGAATAATTCTGCTCTGGTTCTAGATTCCAGGTTGAACTACCTACGCTCTTGGCGGCTCTGTGAGCTCTCAAGGCAGCGTGAGAGAGCTGCTCGAGATGTGGGCTTCTCAGTGTTCTCAGCATTATGCTGCAGCATCTACTGTGCGGGCCAGCACAAGGCTCTCAAGGCAGCGTTGAGAGAACTGCTTGAGATGTGGGCTTCTCAATGTCTTCTCGGCACCTATGCTGCATCATCTACTGAGCTGCCTAGCCTCGCTGCTAAACTCTGCTAAATCAATTCTGCCAACCCTCTGGCGTCTGGCTCTGTTGGGCCGATTCAGACTTGCAACAGATGGCATTTCGTGCTAAATCTATTAGGCTATGGATGGAGAGGGATATCGGCGTTAGTTAATATTATTCACATGTTACATGTCTAATAATCTGCGTCAAGCTCTGCAAGCTATAATTTAAGCTTGTATACCATATTCTTTCTGCATCAACCGCTATGATGCTAATTGCTAACATGCTGCCACATGGCGCTTAACCCATTTAGACCAAGGCAGATTTAAAAAAAAAAAAAAAAAAAAAAAAAAAAATGGCAACATGAACCCAAAATGGGTTAAAGTGGTCATAGGATGGCCGGGCTAATCCAGAATTGCAATAACATTGTGTTTGTCTCTCCATCTGTAGGCCTAAACTTGAACTGGTTCACTGCAAAGCTGCGAGAGATCTGCTCAAGCTGCGGGCTTTCTCCATCCTCCGTATTGGTGTAGCTACACCTGCAGCGCTGCTTGTCTTCTGCTTCTCTAAATCTATGGGGCGATGGTCCTCAGGAGCTTACGTAGATATTGGTTTATAAGGATGACATTCTGCAGGCAAAAAGCTCATGAGTATGAGTGCTCTCGCTGTTCTATCGCTAATTCAATAAATGCTGCTTGAGCATTATTGACGCTTTAATTACAACTCGGGTGGATTGCTGGGGATTTAGTTTAGTGGTGATGTCATGGTGCTAAAAAATGTTGGTTTATTTATAGCGCTAAAAAATGTTGGGCTTTCCTTGGTAGCGCTAAAAAATGTTGGGCTTTCTATGGCAGCGTTAAGAAATGTTGGGTTTCTATGGCAGCGTTAAAAAATGTTGGGTTTCTATGGCAGCGTTAAAAAATGTTGGGTTTCTATGGCAGCGTTAAAAAAGATTTGGGTTTTCTATGGCAGCGTTAAAAAATGTTGGGTTTCTATGGCAGCGTTAAAAAAGATTTGGGTTTTCTATGGCAGCGTTAAAAAATGTTGGGTTTTCTATGGCAGCGTTAAAAAATGTTGGGTTTTTCTATGGCTATGCAGTCAGGCTAATCATATCAAGCTCAGTCTATTAGTAATTGCTGCTTCAGGGATCGTTGGGTACTGATTCAGATTTTAAGTAAAGATAGCACGTCTTTACACACATAGTCAGTACACTTTATTTATTATGGATGATAAACAATAGTTATCATTCATCATAGGATGACTTATTATATATATATATGTGTATATATATATAGCAGATTTCTTTGAAAAAGAAATAAATATAGAATGTCCTCTTCGAATCCGATTTGGTGCGGCACAGCGTGGACACCATATTAGGATACCGTCTAGGACTCCTGAATTCAGGGATCAGCAGGTACCTGGATTCATCAGGCTTGTTGAACACATGGATGCATGCTTGCATTTGTTTAGCTTAACAATCAAATGCTGAGGAACTCGGACATTTCATCATGCTTAGCTGAACACAAAGTTCATGGAGCTCCACCATTCTCACAGATGGTTGGTCCGGCGTCAGGCTCTGTGTTCCCAAGCGGTTTTGGGGGTTCTTGCTGTTTTGGGGGTCTTTATTCATTCCCTGTAAATGCTATTTGGCATGTAACATTTATTAAAATGTTATTCTTACAGGGAGTGAATGGATTCAGAGTCCTGACGCCAAACTATGCTTCCTTATGCTTTCTATATCCATGCTCAAGCTTGCTCAATAAATATATATTCTAATCCAATCCAAGAGTTGTCTGACTGAAATGAGGCGCAGTTTACGGAGCTAGTTCAGGCCAGGCAACTCAAGGGATGGGCTAACCGATCAGGTGACTAAGTCACATGCACTCTTCTCCTGGTCGGTGGGTTATAAGTAATGCTCTGCCTACCTGCTCAGTCTGGTTGCGCTCTTCTGCTGCTCTGACGTGCGACGCTGCTGCTGCTGCTCTGCTGCCGAGATCCTGCCGGATCTGCTGCCCTTGCTTGCTACGTATGCTGCTGACCATGAATAGTCTCATCCCACCTCCTCCCCGGCATCCACCTGTAGGTTCTGTTTCTAGATCCCCGTGGGGGTCTTTATTCATTCCCTGTAAATGCTATTTGGCATGTAACATTTATTAAAATGTTATTCTTACAGGGAGTGAATGGATTCAGAGTCCTGACGCCAAACTATGCTTCCTTATGCTTTCTATATCCATGCTCAAGCTTGCTCAATAAATATATATTCTAATCCAATTCAAGAGTTGTCTGACTGAACTAAATTTACTTTGTATTCAATCATTTAGCAAGGATTTTGTTTCACCTATAGATGTCACTGTTCTCTTCTTTCAGTCTTTTTCTTTGTTTTTCACCAAGGCATTGTGGTCCTATGTGTTCAATTCATCAACAAAGCATACACAACTAACAAAATGATATAATACATGTCATCAACAAATACAAATACTATATGTACAAAAGAGATTGGAAAATTACATTAACCTCCCCTTGGGGTGTCCTGATAGATGTTTTTTTAGGCCAATATTGTAAGAAACCAGTTACACATCCTTTAATGGATGGTGTCATGGTATTCCACATTTTGGTGGCAGAGCAATAGAATGAGAACTTCCCCACGATTGTTCTAAATTTGTGTGGTACCAGATCATGGTCGCTCCTCTTGTGTAGTGGCTGTGGGTGTCACTCAGTAGGTGAACATTCAGCTTAAATAGCCCATGCCCATCTACAACTCACACAGTGTCTTGTTGCAACGTGCTGTGAACGTGTATATCAGCTATTTTCAAAGAGATTTGGTGTAGAGTGAAAAAAAAATTACTTTTATGCCCACGGTCCAGCAGGGCTATGTTCCTTACATAGCCCTGCTGGACCGTGGGCATCAAAGTAAATTGGTACGTTTGTTTATTTTATTTTCCTCCTAGTGAGAGCATGGGGCCTTTAGGGATTGCAATGTTGGCCGGCTCAAACCTTTATGGGTTGGGTGCAATGATCAGCATGGCCTCTAAGGTTTGCCAAGACCTTTAGACTTAAGTTTATGCATGGCAATGCTAGAGCACATGGATTACATGATGATATGTCATTATTCTTTTTGGCCTTTATGTCTGTGCACAGTAGTAAACCCTCGATAACCATTTCAGGAAATGAGGGTAT
The DNA here is from genome assembly GCF_963280865.1 of Gymnoscopelus braueri. Taxonomy (NCBI): domain Eukaryota; kingdom Metazoa; phylum Chordata; class Actinopteri; order Myctophiformes; family Myctophidae; genus Gymnoscopelus; species Gymnoscopelus braueri. Next base: position 50,100,308 of record NC_137610.1, on the reverse strand, counting down.
CATATCACATCGTTGAGTATCATGTATGGAGGTCTATTTTTATTTAATTGGAATGTTGGCTATGGCTTGGACAGTGGTGGCAGCAGGCCACGGTCACATGATGAATGTGCTAGGAAGTACTCCACTAATAAAACAATAGCTCTGCATAGATATCTGTTGCGAGTGCAATAAATAGATCCTTGATTCGTGCTTTTTATGTTCAGTTTATACTGTACATCTACGTATGGCTCCCTAGAATAGACTTGGATCACAAGAGCTGACCAGTGTTTATTTATATAGCGTAGTGGAACTCTAAACATCCTATGCGAGTATGTGTTCTACTTAATCATCATTGTGATTCTTAAAATGGCTTCACAGGCCCCGAAGTGATCTTGGCAAAGTGATGTAGAAATCTATTAGCTGTATAATGTTTTCTCCTAAATGGCACTGCAGTACTTAGAATGCAATCAATTCACTAATTCATCACTCACTACTAAACCCTAATTATACCTGTAGATATTTACCAGTTGCTGCTGCTGCTGGTGTCCACCCCCCCCCCCCCCTGACCTGACCTGACCTCAGAGAGGTCCTACCTGAACACTTGAACTTTTGGCACTTCTTATATTTATTTGTATTTATTTATTTTTTTGCACTATGATGTTGGTTTGCACTGTCTTGTCCTGTCTTGCACCAGTCCTGTTATAAACTACGCTCCACTGTACCAAACCAAATTCCGAACATGTTTACATGTCATGGCAATAAAGTCTTCTGATTCTGATTCTGATTCAGTATTTTTTTCTTTTGAAACATGGATAATAAAGTAAAGACCTTTTGTCCATCAATGGGGTTTTATGCTACCGTATGTTGGAAGGGCAGGAGTAAATGTAATCTTTAATGGAATTGGAAATAAGCTTAATCTTTTGAAACTCTTTGTCACGCTATATTCACCCAGGCCGCAGTAATGTGTGGCAGCATATTGTGAAAGGGTACCATCTGTTTGGGTGTTTGTTTGTTATCAAGATTGGTTGTGCAGTCTTTCATTAAACTTGGTGCCCACGAGAGATTACTAACTTTTGGGTTGAGAAGGTCAAAGGTCAATGTCAAGTTGAAACTTGAAGGACTGATCGTCAGCCCTGAAGACACACTTATGTTTTGGGTTGAAAGGGTCAAGGTCACAATTGAGGGTACAAGAGATGTTAGTGTGGGCAGGGTTTGGAGGTGGAGGTGTTTGATTAAATTCTACTTTTAGCTAAATGCAAATGATATTATCACTAATTGTTTCAATAAAGCAGGAATCCGTCATGTTTATCTCTAGGCCTGTCACAATTATTACAAAACCGCCTAATCGCAATTATTTTAGATAATCGCAATTCTTTTTGCATAATCGTCATCGTTTCCATGTTGAACATTTTTCACACATTTCAAATATAAAAAGAGGCGAAATAGCTGATCTACAAGCTTACAACGCGCCACTTTCGTGACGCGTTGTAAGCTTGTAGATCAGCTATTTCGGCTTTTTTTTATAATGTATAAAATGATTAAATATGTCAATAATTTCTTGGTATATTACTTTGTATGTTATTTGTCATATAGGCCTGTAAACATTTTTTATTACAAAGCCTAAAAGGCAAACAGAAATTATTTTTTTATTCATATGTTCAATGCCAAACACACAATTAAATCGTTAATCACAATTATTTGACAATTAGACACGCAATTATTTGACAATTAGAAAATTTGACGATAGAAAATTAATCGTCAACTTAAATTTGTAATCATGACAGCCCTATTTGTCTCACCATTCCGATGATCCAAGACAAACAGAAACGTGGAGTTAAATGTCATAGATACTGTACACAGACATACATACTGTACCCATATAGCCATTGATACTATAAATGTAGTTGTAACAGTGTACGCATTGTGTATGCAGTGCAGTATGCAGTGTGTATATAGTGCATGTGTATATGTGCAGTATGCACGTGTGTATGTAGTTCATAGTGTATGTGTGTGTATGCAGTGTATATCTAGTGCAGTGATTCTCAAAGTGGGGTTCGGGGACCCCCAGGGGTCCTTGAGAGGATTCCAGGGTGTCCCCTGCAGAATTAGCTAATATAGCATCAAAATCAGTTTAAGAAATAGACAAATCCGCAGAGCGCTGTGGTGTCAGACTCCTGCTGCGGTGTGCATTCTGACACCGCAGTTATGACAGCCCAGGGGAGCGCTCTGTGGATTCGCCTATCAGCTAGTTCTTTCAAAATAGCCGATCCACAAGCTCAATGCAACGTGTTCAGAGCTAGATCTGCCGCTAGATCTAATCTTTGTTGGGGTCCCTGGCACAAAATATTATCAGGTGGGGGTCCTTGACATGAAAACGTTTTTGTCTGAAATATAGGAAATGCATTTGTGCAAAAAGTAATTGCTGGCAGCAGTTAAACTTCTGAGCTCACTTGACATGAGTTTCACTTGGCTAGTGTCCTCTGTTGGCAACGTGTGAACTTCTGTGGTGGACGAGGGGTGGAGAGACCGTAGGGGAGAGAGCGTAGGGGAGAGACCGTAGGGGAGAGAGCGTAGGGGAGAGACCCTAGGGGAGAGAGTGTAGGGGAGGGGCAGATCACACAATGGAGCCTTGACAACTTTCAACCTGGCCACCCCTATTTTGGGCATGTCATATAGGCAAAGAAATGCAACAAAATCGTCAAAAAAAAAAAAAAAAAAAAAAACGTTCAAAGCAATGCAAATGCTGCATTGTGTGCTTGTAAATTAGATGGGCTATTTTCACTCTGCAACGCCATCGTATGACAAAGTATAAACTAGGGCTTAAGTGGGTAATATCCTTGTCTATAGTCCCCATCCTGAACCCATCCATTATCACATTACATGAAAAAAGAAATCAGTAATATTTGTCTTTTATGTATTTTTGACACTAAACCTAAACCTCCCACAGTTAATTGTAGGCCAGGGTTTCTGCAGAGCTCTGAAACTTTTTTTGCTGACTAATAACTAATTTATTATGAATGTGCCCTATGACTGACAGACTACCTGACTCATTCTCTTCCTGTTGATCGTTACTCACTTTTATTTTTGGTTGTGACAGACAAGATCAATTCCTATTGGTGAGATCGAGAGACCTTCCTTTATACAGTATAACAACCAATGACCTACACCTCTCTCTCTCTCTCTCTCTCTCTCTCTCTCTCTCTCTCTCTCTCTCTCTCTCTCTCTCTCTCTCTCTCTCTCTCTCTCTCTCTCTCTCTCTCTCTCTCTCTCTCTCTCTCTCTCTCTCTCTCTCTCTCTCTCTCTCTCTCTCTCTCTCTCTCTCTCTCTCTGACGTTGTCAGGACAGATGCAGATGGTAACGTATTTATAAACGCCTTCTTCACATACTCAATGTGTCTGAATGAATGCACCCCCATGCACAACCTGTCTACAATAGGTTGTCCTGTCTGTCTCTCGCTCTTTCTTTCTCCGTCTCTCTCTCTTAACCCCCACAACAGTAAAATTAGGAATGTCTACTTTGAGAACGCAATGATGCGAGGATGGAAAGTATTTCCCATGTAATATATTGCCATAAAGCCTCCCCATGCCCTCGCTTTGTAGGCTTTGTCACCTCATAGTATCATTATATTCAATCAATCAATCAATCAACTAAATAGTAATTAAGGATGGCTGTCAGTCATGGGGTACGCAGTAAAGTCCTCAGTGTTAAGCTCACGAACGCGTCGCGTCTTCCACCACTGACACACAGGTACATTCTCAGAGTGAAATGAACACTGAGGATTCCACTGTGTGTGGGTAACAATGAGACAGCACACGATATTAAGGTCCGAAAGTCACTCGGGGTGAAAATCTCCACCTGCAGTGTGACGGTTAGAGCCCTTAACTGGTCTTAGTTTGAATCTAGCCAGCAAGGACTTGAGAGTTCCCCCGGCTCTGGCCAATCCCATTCAAGTCAATCCCTGCATGGTAATAAACAACGCTCTGCTATTTGTTGCCTCGTTATGGGGCATTGTCAGCTTATCGTCCAATCATTTTAGTCGGGAGCATGAGAGAGGAAGGTGGGCGGGGCTACCTGCGAAACCCCTCCTACCTGTTTGGTGTCAGCCCCACCTGTCACGCAAAGTGTGACAGCGAGGTTCCTGACCTAAAAAGGCATGTGTGTGTGAATGAACCCGAGGGGATGTGAGGGTTTAAATACAGACAGCAAGGTGAGACCACCACCACTCTCACTCCTCACTGTCCAGGGAGCACCGATCCACGCCACCTCAGCTCTTAAAGTAAGTCCTCTTATTGACACAGGCTGATACTAATACTACTGTATGTACTACTGTAATTTATCTTATAAACAGACACACTGGTATTAGCATGCAGATACAGCCTTAGAGAAACATTATTGGTATCATAGTATTAGAGTACTGATTGATGTGATCATGTGAATGCTCTGGGTTTTAACAAATAAGCTATTATTCAACATCATAAAGTAAAATAAAAGATGAGATTAAATAAAATATGTTAAAAATCTTTATTCGTCTTCAAGAAGAAATTGTATAATTTCAGCAGCCAGGTAGACATGTGGAACTATTATTGGTCCAGCACCTGCTCCAAACTGTATTTTGATGTGTGCTACTACTACTGCATTGTGCAACAGCCAGCAAAGAAGTACGATTTAGCAAAAGGAAATAAGGTCAAATGTTTGTAAAAAACAAGTCTCTGTCAGTGTTTATTAGAACCTAGCAGGCCCAGCATTTATTCTTCTATTAAAGCGACAGAGTAAGCAATACAAAATGGCACAGAACATTTACCTAACATAATTAATTTGATCCTAACATGAAAAGCATATTCAAAGTGATTTAGGTGCACACAAGACACAGAGGGGATGGATATGAGTGTTTAGCCGACAATGGACAATGGATGACATACTCAAATGAGAAATGTAACAAATGTGATTGAAATACGCTAGCACTAAAAGCTTATGATTTAATTCATTCATTAGAAATGAATTCATTTTAACCACTTAAGCCCTGTAGTATACTTCATGGACCGGAGTCCATTAGGGGTCTATTAATACTAGGCCCACTCCTTTTCTCCACCAAATCTCTTGGGGCGAAAGTAGCACATCTATGAGCTCACAACGCATCGCTTTGCATGCTTGTAGATCTGCTACCTGATGCCCCACAATAGGGTTCAAGAAGTTCAGTGTGAGATAACTCAAGCGACCCAAATTACTTCAAGGTAGCAGCAACCATGGAGGACTCTCCTGGACAGTTCCTTGGACATGATCTTGTGCCTATAAGCCTTCTACAAATAACCACTGTCAGATTAAACGTCACACAGCCTCACAAATTTACCGACAATCGTGCATCTTTTAGAATGATACTGAAAGCGTGTATTAGCTGGACCAAGCAAAGAATCAGAAGTTCAAGACGCACAGCAAATGATTACAACGGAGACTTTCTTATGACAACGGCGAAAAGCCAATCTACGGACAAATTTACTTGCGTTTACTTGTCTGTTCATCTTTCATTTCTGAATCAATTTGATTTCCCATACAGTAGCAACAGCTGAGCAAATCCATGCTGCAGTAAAACAAAGGAACCGACTATAATAGGCCCAAGGTCATCATAGGAGAGCCCTTGTGACTTTATGACTTGTGCCAAATATCATCAGCGTGTACCTATTATAAATCAGAGTCCATTTGTCTGTCTGTCACCACACCGTGCTGACGGCCTTGACAGATGGCAGCCGCGCAGCACAGGTGGACAGGAAGGACACACATGACCCAGCATAGTGTCCACATCTAAACTATGTATAAATGCCATCTCTCTATATACTCCATTGGGATGCATGCGTTTCTGGTCATAAATTGCGGTTGGAGTAATTTTATGGTGTGGGAGGGCCCCACCAATGACAAAAGCACAGGCGCATCCGCCACCACCCTATAAATCCAGCCCTGTCTACACCTGTTAGAAGCTCTTTCACCTTGCTAATTCTGAGGGCCAAGCTAGATTTCTGTGGTAGGCCTATAAGTGGTTTCTGGTACTTTTACTAATCCCAGTGTGTTACTATCTGCTGACTCCTTTTATTGTTTTGAAATTCTTAGTATTATTTGTTCTCCTAGCTGTATCTCTTTGTATGTGTCTGTTATGTGTTTCATAACTGCTGTAATGCCATGACAAACTGAATTTCCCCTATAAAGCCTGTCTGTCTGTCTATCATGTGTTTCTAGATCAGTGGTTCTCAAACTTTGTCGTGCCAAGGACCCCCAAATTGATATATATTTGGTTGCGGACCCCCATCTGAAAATATGTTGTGCCAGGGACCCCCATAAGAGAAGATTTGTGCTAAAAAAAAAATCACAATTATCCAAAAATGTCCAAACATTTTCAATATGTTTTCAAATATTTTCAAAAATAGCAGATCTACAAGCTTGTAGATCTGCTATTTTTGAATAGGCCTAGACAACATATAAATGGATAAAGTGGTTAAGATGATTCTGATGCTACATTAACTACTTTTTGATGGGGACCCCCTGGAACCTCCCAAAGGACCCCTGGGGGTCCCCGGACCCCACTTTGAGAACCAATATTCTAGAATACTGAGGCACTGCACTGTTTCTATGCATTTGATGTGTTACCTTGTGTTTACCTTGCTTACTGTAAATCCCTCTGGATTAAGAGCGTCAGCTAAATGCCTAAATTCTAAACCGTTTGTCTGTAGGTCCCCAACCGCCTAACCGCCAGTCAGAATGTGCGACGAGGAAGAAGCCACCGCTCTGGTGTGTGACAACGGCTCAGGGCTGGTGAAGGCAGGCTTCGCTGGAGATGACGCTCCCAGGGCGGTGTTCCCCTCCATCGTGGGCAGGCCAAGACATCAGGTGGGGCTATACGGCAGAACATAACGACGCGATGCATGCAGTAAAACTGAATGATGCACTACAGTGAGTGGAATGGGTTCAGGGTTAGGGTGGGTCAGGAGGAGTGTGCCTGCTCGTGAAGAGTGAAGGTTGTGTGAACAGCAGTGGTGTAAAGTAACTAAGTACATTTACTCAAGTAGGCCTACTGTACTTAAGTACAATTTTGAGGTACTTTTACTTTACTGGAGTATTTCCAATTGTCTATACTTTTACTTCTACTCCACTACATCTCAAAGGCAAATATTGTACTTTTACTCCACTACAATTATTTGAAAACTTTAGTTACTAGTTACTTTGCAGATATACATTTTTACATTATAAAACATACATTAACCACTTTAGCCTTATTTTATATGGCTGTTTGAAAATAGCCGATCTGCTATTTTCAAACATTTTAGTACTTTTACTTTTGGTACTTTAAGTACATTTTGATACCAATACTTTAGTACTTTCACTCAAGTACATTTTTAATTCCAGATTTTACTTGTAACAGAGTACTTCTACATTGCAGTATTGATACTTTTACTTAAGTAAAACATTTGAGTACTTTTTCCACCACTGGTGAACAGGAATATGTGCTTGTTGTGTGCAATAATAAGCCATCCTGTACCAGATTCCAAATAATACAATACCACTGTCCATGGTCATATTTCTGACAAGTAGTGAATGAAGAAGAAACTCTGTATCAAAATACAAATTTTGAGTAAAAGCACAAGTATTGGCATCAAATGGTTTTTGGAAAAAGTGCAATATTTGCCTCTGATATGTAGTGGAGTAGAACATTTTAATTACTGATGTATAGCAAACGTACGTACCTCAACAATGTACATGAGTACAGTACTTGAATAAATGTACTTAGTTATTTTCCACCACTGCTGATAAGGAATGGTGACACAGCTCTTTGACTCAAATGAAGAGTCCAACTGAAACCTAGCCCTGTTGGTGCTCTCACTCTGGGCACATGGCATGACTTTGAAACAATTCAACTGTTTAAATCAAGTGTCCAAGAGTCTCAGTTATTTCCTTGCAGATGGTTCAGACCAATGTTGTGTTGTTGTTGGGTTGTGTGTCATATTACATTCGGTCCACAATGTAGCAATAGTCATAACCTATACTCTGCCTTTGTCTCCAGGGAGTGATGGTGGGTATGGGACAGAAAGACAGCTATGTAGGAGACGAGGCCCAGTCCAAGAGGGGTATCCTCACCCTCAAATACCCCATTGAACACGGCATCATCACCAACTGGGACGATATGGAGAAGGTCTCTTTCATTCCTCCTTTCTTTTCACATCTATTTATCGCACATTTTGGTATCCAAGACACTGATATCCTGGGTACCATTTTAAAGGTGCTGTACGTATTATGTTTTGTTGAAATAAGTGTTAAATAGCTCTATATTCACACAGTATTGGCATTGCTATAGAGTGTTTGTGTGTTCAGTAACAGGGGTCTCCCTATCTCTACAGCTTTAGTAAACAGAAAATACATTTTCAGTTCGGGATATCAATTTCATCCAATCAGGAGTGAAGATGAACTCATACAGGATACAGAATAAACAAGTGGAATTCGAAGTGATGAAATACAATAAATCTGTTTATCAAAGAGCTGGAGAGATGGGGAGACCCTTGTAACCAAACAAACACTCAATACAATGATTACTATCGGAATATAGAGCTTTAACTTTTTAACAACAAAAAAACACTTACAGCACCTTTAACTCTGAAAGTGTAAAAATGTAGCCGATTTATGTGTGTACCGTCATGTCTCTATGAGCTTCTATGACACTCCACTAGAACAGTACATTTGACTCTTTGTCCTTTGGTTGTGTGCAGATCTGGCACCATACCTTCTACAACGAGCTGAGAGTGGCCCCTGAGGAGCACCCCGTCCTGCTGACTGAGGCCCCACTCAACCCCAAGGCCAACAGAGAAAAGATGACACAGGTAGGGAACCAAACAAACAAATATACCCATGGACAACGGCAGCTAATACATTGTGATGATTTGGTGTCATATTCCAATGGTTCCCCAACTGGGGGTCGGGACACCCAGGGGGGTCCCCACATTATTTTGGGGTCCCCAGATGATTAGCTTAATGTGCAACATTGTTTTCTCACTCAACAGTAAACAAACCAACATACAGTATAAGTGTATACAGGGTGTCTGCACATTTCTAAAGTCACAATTTAATGACTTTTAAGACCTTTTTAATACATTGGCTCGCTTTGGAGGACCCGCTCAAAAATGAGATGCTGCATCTCAAGGGGCTTATCCTCTAGGGAAATTTCTAAATAGCAATTGTCAGATACAATGTATCTGTGCAACCGAGTCAAACTAAATGTAATGCCTACAATTCCAAGTGCTTGTCAGGGTGGGGTACCCAGTTCAAACAAGATTATTTTAGGCCGGAAAAGTTTGGGAACCTTTGTACATATTCTATTAACTTATGAATGAGGTAATTCTTTGTCTCTTCCCCAATGATTCATCTTTTTTTTTCACACCTGTCCTCACCACTCTCATCTTCTCTGCTGTCCTGTCTTTGCCCTGTCAACAGATTATGTTTGAGACCTTTAACGTACCAGCAATGTATGTGGCCATCCAGGCTGTTCTGTCCCTCTACGCCTCTGGCAGAACCACAGGTGAGTGTGGATTTATTTGTATAGAAGAATGCAAGCAGACAGCAGAATAAATAGTAATAATAATAATAATAATAATAAGACCGTGTAATGGTAGCTATGACATATCTATGACATTATATTTGGGGAAGGTTTCAGCCCAATCAGACTGCCAATGACTTCCGTTGTGAAATCGAAGTTGAATATTTCCAAAAGTATCAAACATTATAATAACCACATTATAATAATAAGGGTAATAACAATAATGTTGATGTACAGATAGTGCTTACAGGTTAACAATGGCATGCTAGAATGGTCCTTTTTTATAATCCCAATGATCTATAATAAACACTGCCAAGTCACAGTTAAAAATAAAATAGAAAAGTCCAGGTTAAAGGAAGTAGGCTAATGAAGTGCTTTAGGTGGTCTTGTTAGACAGAGATCTTACATTAAACAAGGTTAGCTTGACAGAAGATATGGGCTGTACAGTCTGTTTTTGGTTGCAAGACACTAAAGTACCACGATAATAGGTCATTGTGAAAATATATCCCCTCTAAGGCTGAATGTAGCCGTGTTCACTACCTCAATACAGAAATAAAGTATTATTCTCTCTAAGGCACAGGTTCTCAAAGTGGGGTCCGGGGACCGCCAGAGGGTCCCCAGCAAAAATGAAGTTTGTTCCCACCCAGAATAGGGATGCTAGGCTTCAAGTAGCTATGGGTGGTTAGCACAATCTCCTTGCAGCAAGGTCCAGTTTTCAAACCCAAAGTGGGTTTTTCTGTGCAAGTATGGGTGGCTACGAGCTTGGACAACAGGCAGTGGTGTAAAAAGTACTCAAATGTTTTACTTAAGTAAAATAATTAATACCATAATGTAGATATACTCCATTTCAAGTAAAAGTCTGGTATTCAAAATGTACTTGAGTAAAAGTACAAAAGTATTGGTATCAAAATGTACTTAAAGTACCAAAAGTAGAAAGTGCTCATTATGCAGAATGTCACATTTCACAAGTTTTCAAATGTATACAAATCTTTTGAAAATAGCAGATCTACAAGCTCACAATGCGTTGCATTGCGACGCATTGTGAGCTTGTAGATCGGCTACTTTCAAATGGCCGAAATGTATATAGAGTTGAAGTGGGTAATGTATGTTTTGTAATAATAATCAAAATCTAAAAAGTAATTAGTAACTAAAGTTTTCAAATAATTGTAGTGGAGTAAAAGTATATTTGCTTCTGAGATGTAGTGGAGTAGAAGTAAAAGTACTGAAAATTGGAAATACTCCAGTAAAGTAAAAATACCTCAAAATTATACTTGAGTAAATGTACTTAGTTACTTTACACCACTGACAACAGGGGCATATTGGGAAAATGGACATTACAAGACAAGTGGGCTTGTCAAGAAACTGAATCTACACGTTTCTATTATTTAGAAATAATAACAGGCAAGCCTGAAGCACAATCATGGATGGTTTTAAAGTTGGTTTATGTTCTGTGCTCATGAAATAATGTAGTTGCAAGGCAGCTGATATGAAGCCAAATATAGAGTGCAGCCGTCTTATTTTTATTCAACGGCACCCTCCTGTGGACACGATGAATATTGCATATCCTACAAGCACTGCTTATGTTAGTACCCACTTTTGCTCTATGTCTGAGCTCTTTACACCCACCTCCACCCACCCAAACTACGTTAAACCACCTGCTCCAACTGCATTCTTCCTCTAATTTTGTGTTCAAAATCAGATAAGACGTCTTTCTTATAGCGTTCTAGCCCCCTTTCTCCCCAATTTAGACGTTAATGAATTCCTCCCCACACACATTTCTGTGTGCTGTCACTGCAGTTGTAACCTACTGACTCACCTGCCAGTGCGGAGACCCCACCGGGAGGATGTAGAGGCCTCCCGCCCAACACTCCCTGCTGACAAGTACCCCCCCCCCCCCCCAGCCCGTAGTACACGCAGAGACAAATATCACCCTCCCTCCCCGGTTTCCCACTCCCATATAGACCCCCCTTATATTGTGTTTGTATAGTCGTTCGACAAAGCCAGACGCAACGCGATGGATTCGAACCCCAAGGCTCCGTGGTTGGTGGGCATTTAGACGTCGTTCTTGAGCTCACCAGTAAACTGTGAGTCTGTGGAGTGACCGTCAACTTGCTACGCTGGGTTACAAGGCTATTATGGTTACAGTGTGATGAACAAATTATGGCCACGGTGATGACCTGTCTTGTATATATCTATATCTTCATCCGTCTCCCAGGCATTGTCCTAGACGCCGGTGACGGTGTGACCCACAACGTACCAGTATATGAAGGTTATGCTCTACCTCACGCCATCATGAGGCTGGACTTGGCCGGCAGAGACCTTACCGACTACCTGATGAAGATCCTAACTGAGAGAGGCTACAGCTTTGTGACAACTGGTAAAAAACAAAACATACACATCATGCATGGGGGGTAAAAAACAACTGGTAAAAAACAAAACATACACATCATGCATGGGGGGGGGCGGTACTTGTCAGCAGGGAGTGTTGGGCGGGAGGCCTCTACATCCGCACGCACGCACGCACGCACGCACGCACGCACGCACGCACGCACGCACGCACGCACGCACGCACGCACGCACGCACGCACGCACGCACGCACGCACGCACGCACGCACACACACACACACACACACACACACACACACACACACACACACACACACACACACACACACACACACACACACACACACACACACACACACACACACACACACACACACACACACACACACACACGCGCACACACACACACACAGGGGGTGGGTAACCTGTAGAGTCTGTAGAGTAGAGTGTATAAAAATACAGAACAGGCTCTGTGTATGTTGATCGTTTCACTGCTGGATTTATTCTGAGGAATTTCAGTAGGAAACGTAGCATACCACCAATGGAAATGCAATGAAAATATCTGTTACATTCTGTGAAAATAAATGCAATGACAATACTGAAAATAATAGATTTATTTTAAATCCAATTTCAAACCTCTACAATAACTACTTAGACACAGTACAGTAGTAACACTGAAAATGTACAGTGCATAATTGCATTATCTTCCTTTAAGATAAGAATGACACGTGGCACACATCTTTATGGGGACTGGGACTAATCTTGGCCAATGAAACAATGTTTTAATGTTGTCTCTCTCTCTCTCTCTCTCTCTCTCTCTCTCTCTCTCTCTCTCTCTCTCTCTCTCTCTCTCTCTCTCTCTCTCTCTCTCTCTCTCTCTCTCTCTCTCTCTCTCTCTCTCTCTGTGTTATCCTTGCACCCTCCTAGCTGAGAGGGAGATCGTGCGTGACATCAAGGAGAAGCTGTGCTACGTGGCTCTGGACTTTGAGAACGAGATGGCGACCGCCGCCTCCTCTTCCTCCCTGGAGAAGAGCTACGAGCTTCCCGATGGACAGGTCATCACAATCGGCAATGAGAGGTTCCGCTGCCCGGAGACCCTCTTCCAGCCCTCCTTCATCGGTCAGAGGACTTCATCTTTTCTCACATTATTAAAGGGATAGTTCAGAGTTTTTGTAGCATTTCTAAGCCAATAATTTGATTACCAGCTGAGGCAGTGGTTCCGTTAGGAGACACAAAGGAGACTCTTTGTGTCTGCTCCCGGAACCGCTGCCGGTCATCAAATTATTGTCTTAGGAATGCGAAAGAAACTATAAAATATCCATTAATTCAAGTCTCTATGGGGTAGCCTGAGGCTACGAGCTCAATCGATGGTCTTGAAAGGCGGAGCCAAACACAGCCGCCCGGATTTGTGCGTGGCTTCCTATTGCTTCACCAATCTATGTCCCCGCCTCCCCTCCCCTCCCCCCCCCCGGCCTGTGCACGGAGCACGCTGACGTCACCAAATTTAGAGCGACGCCCCTCTGCACTCTGATTGGTTAGGAGATAACAAGGTCTAAGACCATCGTTCCTGCATGGCTCCCCCAGGCTTTTTTTCTTTTGTAACAAAAAAAAAAGCATGGGTTTCCGAGGCTACTATGGGGTGACTAATCGATAGAAGAAAAAAAAATTGGGGGGGTGAACTATCCCTTTAATAGACTAATCTTGTCATTCTAGTCACTTTGTGGCACCTACTTCGTTTCTTAGCACTTTGATTTCCTGACTTCCTTGTGGATTGACAAATGTATAATAGCACACTTAGGTCATATCACGTTTATTTCCGATGTCCAAAATATCGTATCACGATATTGATATAATATTGACTGTATACAACATAACATGATTCAGTTATGTTGGATGATTTATGGCGGGTATGTCAGGTTTATGGCACTTACAGTACTCTTCACCTTGCACTGTGTCAGTCAATGGTTATCAAAGTGGGTGCCAGGGACCCCCAGGGGTCCTTGAGGGGGTTCCAAGGGGTCCCCAGCAAAATCAGGAGTATAGTTTAATTTCACTAGACCTCTAGTGTTTCAATAACAACATGAATATATTGCTCACATTCATGGCATTTAGACAATTTAGACGGAAGCATTAGAAATGGGGCTCTGTGAAGATCAATTTGAGGGTCTGTGGCAGGAAAAATGTATATTACAGTGGTGGAAAGTAACTAAGTACATTTACTTGAGTATTTCCAATTTCTAATACTTTTACTTCTACTCCACTACATCTCAGAGGCAAATATTGTACTTTTACTTTGAAAACTTCAGTTACTACAGTTACTTTGCAGATATTAATTATTATATTATAAAACATACATTAACCACTTTAGCCCTATTTTGTACGTAGGCTATTTGAAAATAGCCGATCTACAAGCTCACAACGCGTCGCATCACGACGCGTTTTGAGCTTGTAGATCGGCATTTTTGTACCTTTACTTTTGGTTCTTTAAGTACATTTTGATACCAATACTTTTGTACTTTTAGTCAATTTTGAATTCTGGACTTGTAACAGAGTATTTCTATTTTGCAGTATTGATACTTTTACTTAAGTAAAGAATTTGAGTACTTTTTCCAACACTCTTACGTTATAAGAGTTTTATACAGCTGCAATCCTGGTCCTTATGGAACAACTACAGAACGTTTGAATCCTTCTCCACCTCACGCCGTCACTTGCTCTCTCTCTCTTTCTCTGTCCAGGTATGGAGTCTGCAGGCATCCATGAGACTACCTACAACGGCATCATGAAGTGTGACATTGACATCAGGAAGGACCTTTACGCCAACAACGTCCTCTCCGGAGGCACCACCATGTACCCTGGTATCGGTGACCGCATGCAGAAGGAAATCACTGCCCTGGCACCAAGCACCATGAAGATCAAGGTAGAGCTGAGCACACACCTCCACACAGAACTAGGGCTGTCGTGATTAAAGTGTTGACGATTAATTGTCACTCAAATAATTGCGATTAACGATTTAATTGTGTGTTTGGAACTGAAACTGAAATATACAAAGAAATTATTGACATTTAATCATTTTTATACATGTAAAAAAAAAGAGAAATAGCTGATCTACAAGCTTACAACGTGTCACTTTGTGACGCATTGTAAGCTTGTAGATCTTCTATTTCTGCTTTTTTTAATATTTGAAAATGTGAGAAAAATGTTGCATAAATAACATTATGCAAAAATAATTGCAATTATCTAAAATAATTGCGATTAGACTATTATGTAATAATTGTGACAGGCCTATGTATCAACTGTGTACACAATCACATTTGCATTCTGCACATATTCACATGCACAGAGGAACAAATTAATTGAGCATTGGATTTATTTTAATTGCTAAATGTTTCACGCCCACTTTGTTTTATTTTATTGCAAAAATGCATTATTGTTATTATTAGTATTATTGTTATTATTCACATCACAACACATTGTGAGCTTGCAGATCTGGTATTTCCCAATTTTTTTTTGCAAGAATTACATAAGGCTTAAGTGATTAAAACCAGCAAAAGACAGCAGTTATGTTATATCATGATATTTCCGATATCCAACATACCAGACAATATCTATAGTCTCATATCAAGATATAGAGATAATATCCATATATTGCCCCAGCCCTACCCGTGCAGTTGGTCAACATGACTCAATTAGTGAGATTCATGTTGGAGGATGTATCATATTTCAGACTCTAAACTCTCATCATTCTGTCTGTAGATGATCGCCCCTCCTGAGAGGAAGTACTCCGTGTGGATCGGAGGCTCCATCCTGGCCTCTCTCTCCACGTTCCAGGCCATGTGGATCAGCAAGGACGAGTACGAGGAGGCCGGGCCATCTATTGTCCACAGGAAGTGCTTCTAAACTCCTGCCCTCCATCTCACTTTCATCTCTCTTTGCAAGCTGTTTTTCATCCCTTTTTCATCCGTTGTATACGTTCCCTTTCTCATTGACTTTCATTTGTTCTTTCCTGTCTCTCTCATGTGTTCTTTCACCCTGTCCTGTCGTCTTATCCCTTCAAAATGGAATCTGAGTTTTCTTGATAATGCACTAGACAATCAAATAAATTGCATCTTCGTTCTGTATGTTGTTTAGCAGAGTTTTCTTTGTCACTTTCAAATAGGTAGATTTGGATTCAAGGATTTAACATCATGTCATAAAAAGAGGTCTGGTGATAAAAAGTGGGAAGAGAGAAGTTTAAGGAGAGGAGATGATATGATGAGAATACCTATCACCTTGTTGCAGACATGAGAAGACAGCAGGATAACAAGACTAGTCTAAAAGCCCACTAGGGGCCCCTAGAGGTCAACCTACACGGTGCCATCCTTTGAGGCCTGCATTCTCACTACTAGTGTGGTGGTGGGTGCAAGAATAAACACCATCATAAACATCACTGACTTGCTGAAGCACTGCCTGGTATGACAGACAGACAGACAGACAGACAGACAGACAGACAGACAGACAGACAGACAGACAGACAGACGAGCAGTTATGAAACACAGAACATCCGATCGATAGAGGACATGTCAACCATTAAAAGCCTGCTGCCTCTAATTCAGAGAGCTCTGGACTTGTAGGAAGGAGAAGGAGGAGAGGAGAATTAGATTAGATTAGCCACAGACACACACACACAGACCCTCCTCTAGATGGCTTGGCCTCTATAGAGGCCACACCGGGAAAAGAAAATGTGGTTGATCAGCCGCGGGACTGGTGTGGGACCTTAATCTCTAGATCCTAACACATCCCTGCATCTGTGATCCAATCCCCACGTATCTTTCTATACAGTCTGTCTGTACGATAAGAAGAAAGCATTTGCAAGCTGTTATAGTGACTTGACCTGTTGATGAGGAGAAGCCATCGAACAAAATAAAACATTGTGAAACAGACAAAATGCTGTGACCACATGATAAAGGACTTGTAAGGAGATAAAAGTGGCACATATGTTTGCGTGTGAGACACACACACACCCCTCAGGCCCGTGGAACGACACCAAATCAAAGCCCCCCCCCCTCAACATTAATCGGACAATATTGGGTGCGTTCGCGCGCCCAGCGAATGAACGCGCACGTGCGTTCGGTGCACGATTGGCGCTGACACAGGCACTGGGCACAGCCTTTCCAACTTCAGTCTATGCTATAACTACAGTGTCTATCATTACAAATTACATTTATTATTAAGCAGGTTACTTTATGGTCATTACAGTCGTAGGCTACAAGACATATGGTGATGAGATGGGTAAAAATTGGTACATTTGTATTGGCTGGCTATTTGTGTGCGTTCAGGTGTGAATTGCGAAAATAACCGGCGCAACACGTTGTGAGCTTGTAGACCTGCTATTGTAGCTATTTTGGAATCAAATGATTTGACAAAATTGTGCATCATTTTCATTAATTGAAAAAAATACGGATGCCATCTGAATGTGGTTAACATACATTTCCTCACATGTATGTATTATCTGATATAATTTGACTGTATGTGTTTGTACATTATTATTGCGTCAATCGGGTATGTTATAATATGAATGTATTAAAGAGTACATGCACGTGTCTATGTAATTTCCATAGTATCCGAGGTTGTGTGTGTGTGTGTGTGTGTGTGTGTGTGTGTGTGTGTGTGTGTGTGTGTGTGTGTGTGTGTGTGTGTGTGTGTGTGTGTGTGTGTGTGTGTGTGTGTGTGTGTGTGTGTGTCAAGCTCCATTAGCTGTTTGGAGAGCTGGCGTTCCCATCAGGCCAAGCGAGAGGTCTAAGTGCTGCACCACACACTCCTAAACACCAACCAACATAAAGCCCCACCCAGCTGGGCACAGCGTGGGCATCTCCCCCTGGGGCGCCCTACACCACCCTGGCACCACCTCTCACGCTGGAACTATACAATACCACACACACACACACACACACACACACACACACACACACACACACACACACACACACACACACACACACACACACACACACACACACACACACACACACACACATACACACACACACACACACACACACACACACACTATTATGTGCACACATGCACTTACATAAGACACTTACAGACACACAACAGAGAATTAGACACACAAAAACAATTACAGGACAGACACATATAGTAGGCAGGCAGTCACAAAAAAACTGACAATAACACACATAGGCATGTAGACACAAAGACACACACACACACACACACACACACACACACACACACACACACACACACACACACACACACACACACACACACACACACACACACACACACACACACACACACACACACACACACACACACACACACACACACACACAAGCTCTCCTAATGACCGAACCCAAACAGCTCCCAAACAACTCTGAACAGCTAGGAGAGGTGGCCAACATTGATGGGGGAAGCGCATTTGTTTAATAATGCCATTAAAAGCCAGGGATTAAAATGGCCATTCGCGTAAATACAGCCACAGTTCAGAGGGGGATAGCCAATCGTGGATAATTGAGAAACCCCACTTCCCTCTCCTGAGGCTTAAGAGTGCCCAAGCTCATGCTTTCGTATCAATCACCGGAGGGTGTCTGAGGTGAAAGATGAATACAGGCCTTTCTTTTGCCGTAAATCTTCCGTTCCATGTTTTCATTTATTTTAACAACTTAAACCCTATATACTTCAATGACCAGGGTCCCCCAGCTGTCTACGGTATACTTGGTTCCCTCCTCGTCATCTATAGTTGTTACGCTTTTGGGGGTACGTCTCAAACATTGTATTTGTTTCTTCTTCTTTTTATCTTTTTTCTTTTTCTTTTTTTGTTAAAAATGAGAAGGGGTGATGAGCTACAGTTAGGGTTTATTTTTATTGGGGGAACCTGCAGAGTGTGACAGTGCAGGAAAGGGAGACAGTAGGAAATCTGAGATGTGAGGTGATGTAGGAGAGACAGACAGTAGGAACGCCGAGTCTTAACAAAGCTGTCCTCAGATTTACACACTCAGTTCTTCCGAAACCAAACTCTTAACGCTATACTCCACCAGCATTACACTAGGAACCTGGGTCCACAAAAGTCCTGAGGTTCCCAGCACAGTGAAGGCAGGTCTGGGTCCAATGTAAACAGGGTCCATTGCTGGCCTCGCTGGGTCCACTGGGGACCAATGGCAGGTCAGGTTCAGACAAGACTTACAACGCTGAAGTCAGTTTTTCTTTGAAGTCAGTTTTAGCTTTGGCATACCTGCTCTAACATCACTACCCTGTCTCTCCACATCTTTTTCTCTTTTATTCTCCTCCACTCTATCCATTGTTTGTTTTGCCTTTTATTCTTTTTTTCTATTGCTCTCTTTCTTGCTTGTTTCCTTCCCTTCTTACTTTCTCTTTTACTCTTCTCATGAATCGCTTCTTTTTTCTGTTTTCTATTTTCCTTTGTGTCTCTTCTGTTTCTAACTCGTTTCTCCATATTCTCTGATTTAACTAACCCCCACGACCCCCTTCGTCCCCCAATAAGAAAAGAGGGGCGATGAGTGAGACGGAGAGATGAAGAAAGAGAGAGAATGACAAAGGATGAGTGGAAGACAAAACAAAGACATCACTCATCTAGTTAACACAACACGCGCACACACACACACACACACACACACACACACACACACACACACACACACACACACACACACACACACACACACACACACACACACACACACACACACACACACACAAAAGTTGGGCATTTCACAACAACAACAACAGTGCTGGAATAAGAGACTTCACATGGAGCATTGGTTTGGGATCATTCCGGTCTACGGCATGATGATTAACTGTAATAATAAACAAAAACTGAGGTTTATCCTCTTCTTTGTTACTGCCGGCATCATCATCATCATCATCATGAGATTCCCAGGGACGCACAGACTCATCCTGACCCCGCGTCTGGACCGAACCCCGTGCCGTACCGCTGCCCAGAGCATCACCCCTCTGAACAACACCAAGCACCTGCTGGTCTCGGCCTACATGGATCGCAGGGTGAAAGGCTGGGATTTACGCATCATTGGCATATTCAGGAGAGATTCAATCGTACCCCTTCACTGTGTTTTCTGTTGTTGTAATGGCAACTATTCCATGCACGACAGCACTCCGGCTAGCTTTGTACCCCTCAACAGTTTTCGTTTTCCCTTTGAGACTATATGGATGTCATGTGTCGGATCCCCGCAGGGTGCAAAGCCACCCACGTCACCCTGTCCATTCATCCAGACAGCATGGAAGCACTGCAGCAGATCTTTCTCCCTATAGGTAACTGACTTTTTTTTCCCGCACCTTAGCTAATGTCCGTAGTATATCACGTACAGTATACATCTGCTGCTATGCTCACGCACCTTTATATCTTATCTCAGGTACTATGTGTCAATATGTAGAGAATTTGTTTGTTTTCTTTGATTGATCTCTCTTCCCCCTTGCCCCCCCCCCCCCTTCTTCTTCTTCCCTTTCTTTTTTCTATGGAAATAACTAGAGTCCGACCGATTTATATGACCGATACCAATAACCGATTTTAGAGAGGGGGAAATCACTGATAACCGATATGCAACCGATTTTAGTGAATTTTTGAGCTGGAATGAAAACAGGCCTTTTCTGTGTGGATTGTGCAAAGATTTTGCACCGATAAGATTATGCAATGGTACAGTCACAGTGACAGTAGTAGAGACAGCTGCTTTCTTGAACCAATGTCTTTATTCAAGACTTTTAACAACATTGTCAGTCAAGCTGTAAAGTAACTAAGTACATTTACTCAAGTACTGGACTTAAGTAAAATAAAGAAAAGATAACTGATTTGAAAGCCAAGATGATAGCCTAAGATATTATGCCTACTATTAGCATTGTCGAGGGGAAAGGCTTCCATTTCATTTCAACACACCGTGCCAAAACAATGCCAGCGCGACGAGAGAGAACACAAGCTGAGGTAACCGGAACGATCGCCCCAAAACACACTCGCCCCCATTTTTTACTGGAGGTTACGTGTAGGAGTACCTGGTGGCGGCCGTTCCCAGGTCACCGGATTTGATCCGGGGCAACTGTGTTTTAGGGCGAGCACTCTTTGCTTATATCCAGGCCACTATTATTGTTGTTGTTGTATGTTACTATTATTATTTGGCATCGGGACGGAGAGCTCAGTCTGACATTATTCTTTTCTATCTAAGATCTAAACAACTAACTAGATTTTTTTCAGGACGAGTTCAAGTTCTTAATTTTGTGTATTTGCCAATACAGAGTACCAATAAGATTAAACCAGGAAAAGAACACTTATACCATATCATAATAGTACAATATCCAAAATCACAGACGATATCCAGTCTAATATCATGATATGGCTATAATATTGATGCTCTTACTATGTAACGAAAGGCCTAAAGTGTTTACAAAAATATGAAGAATTTTAAAAAGAATACTACTGTAGCCTATATCATTTTTTTTTGTACCATTACTGTCAAGGCTGTCACTATGGCAAAACGTATGGGTCCATATTGAGATCAGTTATTACAATTATTTGTTTAAATGGTAATCTTTTTTTACAAACAAAATCTTATCTTAATGGAAAATTATTTTCTTGTTTTCATTAAAAGCAAAAATAAATAAATAAGGTTTTCCCATTCAGACACATAGCAGGACATGTCACTCTAGTCTAGTCTCTTGCCTTTCAATGATATCAAAGGCAAAATATTACCTTATGTCACTGTTTTGGCTCCTTTTAAACCTCTGGGACTTAAAACGTTACACTACTCTCTGTTGCTCAGTGGACTTTGTTACACTTTCGGACGAGTCTTAACAAGCTTTAATAGGCTACAGCTGGATAGATGACAAGACTGTAGGCACATGATTTATGGATGATGGATGGATTTTGAGTTGTTGTTGGAAGCTGCTTACAGAACAGGACTTTTCAGATGGCGCCAAGTCATTTATTTGGAACAAGAGGCAACCCTACAGGTTGAGCAGCTATACTGTCTGATATGGGAGAAGTGCGTGCAGCCGCGCGCACACACACACGCACGCACGCACGCACGCACGCACGCACGCACGCACGCACGCACCCGTGCCAAAGTTGTACTGTCTTTTCAGCAACATATGCAAAGAAAGACAGGGGGGATTTTTCTTTGGAACTGGTGTTGAACATCTGGAAATGTATTAGAACGTAATTTATGTTGAACAGCTCACTTTAGGATATAGGCTTTAAATTATGTTATCTTGATTTGCCTAAAGAAAGAATATGATATTGACTGGTTGAAATGACTGCTGAGGTGCACTCAAAGGCTTGCAGCAGGCAGAGGCCTGCATTTCCTTTATGTGCATTTCCTGTATGTGAGCTGCACTCACTGCGTACGTGACATACAGCCTGCATCTATGGCTGATCAGTGAGGTCAAAGAGTACCCAAGATTTGATAGTTTTAACCAAATGTTACATGCACACTTGCAAGTGTGAATCATTAGATTTTCTGATGTTATTAATGATTTAATTTAATCATATATAATTGCTGATAATATGCAGTATAATTGCATTTACGGAATTATGCTCAGGTATAAGACACATTTTGGGGGACATTTAACCCCTCAGTATGCCCATATATGGCCATGCTGATAATGTCGTGCAAGGTGCAAAGTAAGCGTTTTTTTTGTGTGTGTGTGTGGGTAGCTGTTGGACAAGTCACACATACACCCACATACAGACACACTGACTTCTGAGAATCACCTATAGCGTCTGACTTCTAAGAATAGGCATGCACACCTATGTGCACACAAATACACACACTGATGTCTGGAGAGCTTACTTTAGACCGTACTACCGTATAAAGGGGCGCTCACAAGAGCATCACAGGAGAGGCTGGGGAGACAGAGGCTGAGGGAGACTTGGGAGGTTTTGGATACGGACGGCTGTTGGGGGCCCTTTGGGCCCCTTGGGCTCTTAGGTTTGTGGGGCTTCTTCTCTTGCACCTTGCTCAGATGTTAAGCAGTCATGGCTCCACATGGAGGAAGGTAAAAAATTACTTAAATTAAGAAGGTAAAAAAATACTTAAATTAGGAAGGTAAAATATTACTTTTAACAATTAATCAAATCAAAAAGGGTAAATTTCTCTATTTTTAGACTAAACTTATTTAGTGCTACTTTAAGGACATTTTTGGAATTACCAAATTTAGACTAGCCTGTATTTCAGGCTGAATGAGATCTAAATGGAACCTCCTCTTTTTAATCTAAATTCTAAATGATTTTAGGACAAGCCTAAATTAAGGCATTTGTAATCGGACCAGACAGACATGAAACATTACTAGATTTCATTTCTATTTGTATTTTGTATTTGTATTTTGTATTGTTAAATACACATCTGTAATCCCACTATGAACTGAGCAAATAAAGGGAAGGTTTTAATCTTCCAAAAAGCCAAATTTTCAGAGTAAAGGTCCTTACACACCGGCGAATATGCGAATATATGCAAAATTCTGACTCGTTCCGAATAATTAAAAGACGCTTTTTCGCTTTGCGAAACTGATGTGGACGCTTGCATTGACTTTATAAGGTTTTCTTTTTAAAACGTATTTATTCGCATGAAGAATTCGTCCCGGTGTGTAAGGACCTTTAGTGTTATAAAGATAAATAGACTAGGGGTTTCTTTTGAAGGACACCATCACGCCCTCGGTGAGTATGAGAATTCCACACTACGGCAACATACATACACATTCAATTCACACCCCATAGGTAGAGATTTGTAACTGATGCAAAGTTTGATGCCAACGTTTGATGCAATGCTGTGCGGAGTTAGCCTGGTAAACACCCCCTCCCTCCGGAAATCTCATGCATTGCATTGCATTTGGTTTCAGGAAGGAGGGTCTGGGATTGCTCACAGAGTAAAGCTGCCCGAACCGCTGCGCATACGAACCAATCAGCGGCTGCTAGGGGCGGGATCATCCAATCACCTGCCTAGTAGCTTGAAAAAATGAAACTCCGTCTGTCATCGATTCTGCGCCCGGAGTCTCAGATGCAAGTACGCTGTGAAACAAAATGTGTGTCGCAAGCTTCTTCCATTTGACGGAGTGAGGTTAGTGCGGAGTAATGTATTGAGGAATGTTTTTGGAGTGCAATGTTTGGTATGCAATGAATTGTGAGCATTGAGTTGTTTTGCAATGACAGTGTGCTATGATGATGTGCTGTGGGTTGGCATGGTGGCGTAAAGAGTGATATGGTTTGCATGTGTTGGCTCATTATCCTTATGTGACTAGACTTAAGAGTAACTATAATTCTCTGGGTGGTAGGCATGGGGACGTAGTGGGTTTGTATAACATATGAGCTTCAGTGCATTTCTCTTGTCAGAGGAGTAAGATAGGTTGTTTCAGTGGAATCTCTTGACTGAGTGAAGGTCAAGTTGATATTTCTGTTGAAGCGGGCCAGTAAGTTTAGGGGGCCCCTCTGCCTCCTGCCTTTCTTATAACTGTGATATCCTCAGATCCATAGTTTGTCTTAAGTCGGGGACTGGATATTATGGTAGGGGATTAAGTTATTAACGGGCTTACAGATGGTGACCAGAAAATAAAATTAGCCGCAAATTCCCTGAAGGCCACGGGCCTGCTAACACAGTCGAATTTGCTCTGAAATCACCATGGCGGAGAACAGGTTGTTCTTCCGTCGTCACAAGTAAAAATACAGTTTTTACGCTTCTGTGTGTGGCTTGTTTAAAAGGTCCCTGAGCCCGGGGACCTCCTATCTGTATTGAACGCCGCTCCAGTCGTGGTCTGGAACGGTTATTACTGGCTACAATAAAAGGGATGTTTATAGGCTGTTTTTTTCTGTAGCCTGCAACAGCGTTTGCAATGCTGTTGTCTGTCACTGAAAGTAAAAGTAACTTCAACTGCATGGACTGTCTGAGAGGCCTGGTGACGCACTGTTACTGCCTTTAAATTATCTGTGATTGATGGACCGACATTAACTAGGCTATAACTGCGCGCAGTCACCGATATGGAATATATTATATTCCATAATATATATATTCGATATATGTATCCTTGTATTTCAAAAGGTAATCAGCACCATCTGTAGGCTGTCACTATAGGCTACTTGCTAATGTTTACTGAGTCTACTCGCACGACTTGACCATCATGCTGTTGCTGCGCAGTGCCCATGCAGTATCAATTTGACCGACATAAAATCGGAATTCAGGACAGTGACCGGGCCGGTCACCGATGCGGCAGATTTGATATAAAACCTGCTATTTTGATCGGCGGCCAATTGATCGGTGCAGCTCTTTTTCATATCGGGGAGAAATGTCACCGATACGATATGATCCAATGTGACCAAAAAAGGCCATATCGGTCAGACACTAGAAATAACAAAGAAATGTATTTACTTCTGTAACCCTGTGATGTGACAATGAAGCTGATTCTGATTATAGGTAACCAAGAGAGCAGCGGGACAGAGGATATAAAGCCCCAGTTTAACTTCACAGTCTGCATCTCCACCCTGCATGGAGGCTACAACAATGTGCTTCAATACACACAGGCAATAGAGATGTACAGGCTGCTCGGCGTGGGCAGGGTGGTGATCTACAACACAAGCTGTGGTCCAGATCTCGACCGCTTGCTACACAGTTACAGCCAGGAGGGTTTGGTAGAGATGGTTCCCTGGCCTATAGAAAAGCATCTCAAACCATCGCGGCAGGGATGGCAGTATAAAGTGGGTGGAGGGGATCTACATTACTTTGGCCAGCTGACCACACTCAATGACTGCATATACAGATACATGGACCGCTCTCGCTATGTCTTGTTGCATGACATAGATGAGATTATAGTACCGTACCAGCAAAACAGCCTAACGGCCCTGATGGTCCAGCTCCAACTGCAGGAACCAAAGGCAGGGGTGTTCCTTTTTCAGACTCATTTATATCCAAGTTTCCACTTTGAGCCCAGTGGAAAGTTCCACCTGCCCCAGTGGGAAGGGGTGCCAGGGACAAATATTCTGGAGCACATCTATCGTGAAGATCCAGTAAGTTATGACCTCCACCGCTACAAGATGATAGTTCAGCCAAGGATGGTGGAGCAGACATCAGTGCACGGAATGCTCAAGAACTTCGGGGAAACATTCTTGGTCCCTCCAGATGTGAGTCGGGTCATTCACGTCCGCAATCAAACACATACCGGCCAAAAAAACAAAGAGCAGCTGCACGTTGACACCAGGCTGTGGGATTTTCATGAAAAGCTGATCCCCAGTGTGGACAAGGCCCTAGCAAGAATAGGGATGCTGAAGACAAAAGTATTGAGATGATGGAGCATGGATGCAGCTGCACAGACTAACAAGTTTTCATTAAAAGCAAAAATAAATAAATAAGGTTTTCCCATTCAGACACATAGCAGGACATGTCACTCTAGTCTAGTCTCTTGCCTTTCAATGATATCAAAGGCAAAATATTACCTTATGTCACTGTTTTGGCTCCTTTTAAACCTCTGGGACTTAAAACGTTACACTACTCTCTGTTGCTCAGTGGACTTTGTTACACTTTCGGACGAGTCTTAACAAGCTTTAATAGGCTACAGCTGGATAGATGACAAGACTGTAGGCACATGATTTATGGATGATGGATGGATTTTGAGTTGTTGTTGGAAGCTGCTTACAGAACAGGACTTTTCAGATGGCGCCAAGTCATTTATTTGGAACAAGAGGCAACCCTACAGGTTGAGCAGCTATACTGTCTGATATGGGAGAAGTGCGTGCAGCCGCGCGCACACACACACGCACGCACGCACGCACGCACGCACGCACGCACGCACGCACGCACGCACCCGTGCCAAAGTTGTACTGTCTTTTCAGCAACATATGCAAAGAAAGACAGGGGGGATTTTTCTTTGGAACTGGTGTTGAACATCTGGAAATGTATTAGAACGTAATTTATGTTGAACAGCTCACTTTAGGATATAGGCTTTAAATTATGTTATCTTGATTTGCCTAAAGAAAGAATATGATATTGACTGGTTGAAATGACTGCTGAGGTGCACTCAAAGGCTTGCAGCAGGCAGAGGCCTGCATTTCCTTTATGTGCATTTCCTGTATGTGAGCTGCACTCACTGCGTACGTGACATACAGCCTGCATCTATGGCTGATCAGTGAGGTCAAAGAGTACCCAAGATTTGATAGTTTTAACCAAATGTTACATGCACACTTGCAAGTGTGAATCATTAGATTTTCTGATGTTATTAATGATTTAATTTAATCATATATAATTGCTGATAATATGCAGTATAATTGCATTTACGGAATTATGCTCAGGTATAAGACACATTTTGGGGGACATTTAACCCCTCAGTATGCCCATATATGGCCATGCTGATAATGTCGTGCAAGGTGCAAAGTAAGCGTTTTTTTTGTGTGTGTGTGTGGGTAGCTGTTGGACAAGTCACACATACACCCACATACAGACACACTGACTTCTGAGAATCACCTATAGCGTCTGACTTCTAAGAATAGGCATGCACACCTATGTGCACACAAATACACACACTGATGTCTGGAGAGCTTACTTTAGACCGTACTACCGTATAAAGGGGCGCTCACAAGAGCATCACAGGAGAGGCTGGGGAGACAGAGGCTGAGGGAGACTTGGGAGGTTTTGGATACGGACGGCTGTTGGGGGCCCTTTGGGCCCCTTGGGCTCTTAGGTTTGTGGGGCTTCTTCTCTTGCACCTTGCTCAGATGTTAAGCAGTCATGGCTCCACATGGAGGAAGGTAAAAAATTACTTAAATTAAGAAGGTAAAAAAATACTTAAATTAGGAAGGTAAAATATTACTTTTAACAATTAATCAAATCAAAAAGGGTAAATTTCTCTATTTTTAGACTAAACCTATTTAGTGCTACTTTAAGGACATTTTTGGAATTACCAAATTTAGACTAGCCTGTATTTCAGGCTGAATGAGATCTAAATGGAACCTCCTCTTTTTAATCTAAATTCTAAATGATTTTAGGACAAGCCTAAATTAAGGCATTTGTAATCGGACCAGACAGACATGAAACATTACTAGATTTCATTTCTATTTGTATTTTGTATTTGTATTTTGTATTGTTAAATACACATCTGTAATCCCACTATGAACTGAGCAAATAAAGGGAAGGTTTTAATCTTCCAAAAAGCCAAATTTTCAGAGTAAAGGTCCTTACACACCGGCGAATATGCGAATATATGCAAAATTCTGACTCGTTCCGAATAATTAAAAGACGCTTTTTCGCTTTGCGAAACTGATGTGGACGCTTGCATTGACTTTATAAGGTTTTCTTTTTAAAACGTATTTATTCGCATGAAGAATTCGTCCCGGTGTGTAAGGACCTTTAGTGTTATAAAGATAAATAGACTAGGGGTTTCTTTTGAAGGACACCATCACGCCCTCGGTGAGTATGAGAATTCCACACTACGGCAACATACATACACATTCAATTCACACCCCATAGGTAGAGATTTGTAACTGATGCAAAGTTTGATGCCAACGTTTGATGCAATGCTGTGCGGAGTTAGCCTGGTAAACACCCCCTCCCTCCGGAAATCTCATGCATTGCATTGCATTTGGTTTCAGGAAGGAGGGTCTGGGATTGCTCACAGAGTAAAGCTGCCCGAACCGCTGCGCATACGAACCAATCAGCGGCTGCTAGGGGCGGGATCATCCAATCACCTGCCTAGTAGCTTGAAAAAATGAAACTCCGTCTGTCATCGATTCTGCGCCCGGAGTCTCAGATGCAAGTACGCTGTGAAACAAAATGTGTGTCGCAAGCTTCTTCCATTTGACGGAGTGAGGTTAGTGCGGAGTAATGTATTGAGGAATGTTTTTGGAGTGCAATGTTTGGTATGCAATGAATTGTGAGCATTGAGTTGTTTTGCAATGACAGTGTGCTATGATGATGTGCTGTGGGTTGGCATGGTGGCGTAAAGAGTGATATGGTTTGCATGTGTTGGCTCATTATCCTTATGTGACTAGACTTAAGAGTAACTATAATTCTCTGGGTGGTAGGCATGGGGACGTAGTGGGTTTGTATAACATATGAGCTTCAGTGCATTTCTCTTGTCAGAGGAGTAAGATAGGTTGTTTCAGTGGAATCTCTTGACTGAGTGAAGGTCAAGTTGATATTTCTGTTGAAGCGGGCCAGTAAGTTTAGGGGGCCCCTCTGCCTCCTGCCTTTCTTATAACTGTGATATCCTCAGATCCATAGTTTGTCTTAAGTCGGGGACTGGATATTATGGTAGGGGATTAAGTTATTAACGGGCTTACAGATGGTGACCAGAAAATAAAATTAGCCGCAAATTCCCTGAAGGCCACGGGCCTGCTAACACAGTCGAATTTGCTCTGAAATCACCATGGCGGAGAACAGGTTGTTCTTCCGTCGTCACAAGTAAAAATACAGTTTTTACGCTTCTGTGTGTGGCTTGTTTAAAAGGTCCCTGAGCCCGGGGACCTCCTATCTGTATTGAACGCCGCTCCAGTCGTGGTCTGGAACGGTTATTACTGGCTACAATAAAAGGGATGTTTATAGGCTGTTTTTTTCTGTAGCCTGCAACAGCGTTTGCAATGCTGTTGTCTGTCACTGAAAGTAAAAGTAACTTCAACTGCATGGACTGTCTGAGAGGCCTGGTGACGCACTGTTACTGCCTTTAAATTATCTGTGATTGATGGACCGACATTAACTAGGCTATAACTGCGCGCAGTCACCGATATGGAATATATTATATTCCATAATATATATATTCGATATATGTATCCTTGTATTTCAAAAGGTAATCAGCACCATCTGTAGGCTGTCACTATAGGCTACTTGCTAATGTTTACTGAGTCTACTCGCACGACTTGACCATCATGCTGTTGCTGCGCAGTGCCCATGCAGTATCAATTTGACCGACATAAAATCGGAATTCAGGACAGTGACCGGGCCGGTCACCGATGCGGCAGATTTGATATAAAACCTGCTATTTTGATCGGCGGCCAATTGATCGGTGCAGCTCTTTTTCATATCGGGGAGAAATGTCACCGATACGATATGATCCAATGTGACCAAAAAAGGCCATATCGGTCAGACACTAGAAATAACAAAGAAATGTATTTACTTCTGTAACCCTGTGATGTGACAATGAAGCTGATTCTGATTATAGGTAACCAAGAGAGCAGCGGGACAGAGGATATAAAGCCCCAGTTTAACTTCACAGTCTGCATCTCCACCCTGCATGGAGGCTACAACAATGTGCTTCAATACACACAGGCAATAGATATGTACAGGCTGCTCGGCGTGGGCAGGGTGGTGATCTACAACACAAGCTGTGGTCCAGATCTCGACCGCTTGCTACACAGTTACAGCCAGGAGGGTTTGGTAGAGATGGTTCCCTGGCCTATAGAAAAGCATCTCAAACCATCGCGGCAGGGATGGCAGTATAAAGTGGGTGGAGGGGATCTACATTACTTTGGCCAGCTGACCACACTCAATGACTGCATATACAGATACATGGACCGCTCTCGCTATGTCTTGTTGCATGACATAGATGAGATTATAGTACCGTACCAGCAAAACAGCCTAACGGCCCTGATGGTCCAGCTCCAACTGCAGGAACCAAAGGCAGGGGTGTTCCTTTTTCAGACTCATTTATATCCAAGTTTCCACTTTGAGCCCAGTGGAAAGTTCCACCTGCCCCAGTGGGAAGGGGTGCCAGGGACAAATATTCTGGAGCACATCTATCGTGAAGATCCAGTAAGTTATGACCTCCACCGCTACAAGATGATAGTTCAGCCAAGGATGGTGGAGCAGACATCAGTGCACGGAATGCTCAAGAACTTCGGGGAAACATTCTTGGTCCCTCCAGATGTGAGTCGGGTCATTCACGTCCGCAATCAAACACATACCGGCCAAAAAAACAAAGAGCAGCTGCACGTTGACACCAGGCTGTGGGATTTTCATGAAAAGCTGATCCCCAGTGTGGACAAGGCCCTAGCAAGAATAGGGATGCTGAAGACAAAAGTATTGAGATGATGGAGCATGGATGCAGCTGCACAGACTAACTTACAGCAAACAATCTTAAATGAGCTTATCTGCAATTATGTGATTTTAATACCTGATGCTATTTGATGTGATTTTAGCCCTTGATGCTCTGTTTTTCATCTTTTTAAGATAAGATAAGATTAAGATAATGATAGTGAACTTTTCATGCATTAAGATTAGGAATGATTAGACTGCAGCTCAAAGTACAGTAAAGAAAAAGCTATTTTTGCAATAGTGATTAAGTGGTTAAAGTGTTCCTCATTTTGCTCGGTGTGTGTGGGTGTTTCTGTATGTCCGTCCGTCCGTCTGTGTGTGTGTGTGTGTGTGTGTGTGTGTGTGTGTGTGTGTGTGTGTGTGTGTGTGTGTGTGTGTGTGTGTGTGTGTGTGTGTGTGTGTGTGTGTGTGTGTGTGTGTGTGTGTGTGTGTGTGTGTTCAATGGAGATTTAGGACAAGAGGTCAAGAAACAAGTACAAGAAGGTTGGAACGGGTAGAGAGCTAGAACAAGTCAGCTAGAACAGGGGTTTTCAACTGATGGTCCGTGGACCACTGGTGGTCCGTGGAGGTACAGTCTCTTGCCTCTCTTGCCTGTGTTGCATGTAGTCCCTGATCATGCATTCAGTATTGTAGGAAAGTGAAGATTTTTTTTTCTTTTAATTTTCATTATTTCTTTCAAGCAGTTTTTCATCCCTTGTTGTATACGTTCCCCTTCTCATTGACTTTAATTTGTTCTTACCTGTCTCTCTCTCTGTGTTCCTTCACCCTGTCTTGTCGTCTTATCCCTTCAAAACGGAATCTGAGTTTTCTTGATAATGCACCAGACAATCAAATAAATTGCCTCTTGGTTCTGTATGTTGTTTAGCAGAGTTTGCTTTTCTTTTGTCACTTTTGAATTTGGATTCAAGGATTTAACATGTCATAAAAAGAGGTGTGGTGATAAAAAGTGGGAAGAGAGAAGTTTAAGGAGAGGAGATTATATGATGAGAATACCTATCACCTTGTTGCAGACATGAGAAGACAGCAGGATAACAAGACTAGTCTAAAAGCCTCACTATGGGGCCCCTAGAGGTCAACCTACGCTGTGCCATCCTTTGAGGCCTGCATTCTCACTACTAGTGTGGTGGTGGGTGCAAGAATAAACATCATCATAAACATCACTGACTTGCTGAAGCACTGCCTGGTATGACAGATGGACGGACAGACAGACAGGCCTTTATAGGGGAAATTCAGTTGCCCCTGTGCTTATGTCATTGGTGGGGCCCCCCCACACCATAAAATTACAAGCTACAACTACTCCAACCAGAATTTACGACCAGAAACACATGCATCCCAATGAAGTATATAGCAATTATTGACACATGCAAGACTGTTCTGTGAGGGGCAGATAAACTAGTATGCTAATGTATGTCCAAGCTAGAGGCTAGTTGATACAGCATCAACAATGATATTATCAGTGGTGTAAAGTAACTAAGTACATTTATTCAAGTACTGTACTTAAGTAAAATGTTGAGGTATTTTACTTTAGTGGAGTATATTGCCAATTTTCAATACTTTTACTTCTACTCCACTAGATCTCTGAGGAAAATATTTTACTTTTACTCCACTTCAAGTATATGAAAACTTTAGTTACTTTGGAGATATAAATTATTATAATTTATAAAACACACATTAGCCACTTTAGCCCTATTTTATACATACTATTTGAAAATAGCCGATCTACAAGCTCTGCTATTTTCAAACATTTTAGTACTTTTACTTTTGGTACTTTAAGTATATTTTGATGCCAAAGCTTTTGTACTTTTACTCAAGTAACATTTTGTAACAGAGCATTTCTGTAAAAAATTTGAGTACTTTTTCCACCACTGGTTACTATTAGGTAACGATGTTACAAAATAGTCTACACTGCATCATGTGCGCACATTCTGAACAGAGTTAAGTCCTTAAAATGTATCGGGCGAAATTCGTTCAAGGCAGTACAGCAGTTATGAACACAGGGCAGACACAGAAAGGAGATTGATGCAGCTATAGGAGTAACAAATAATAGGCGACTGATAGGAGATCAGCCAACAACAGACAAACAACTATAGGGAAATGTTTGTATGATCCCTTAATCTCTGACCTGTTCGTGGAAGACACTGAAGCGTTCCAGGATGTAATCCATGCTGTTTCTCCAATGTTTTACACGAGTCAGCAAAACCTCTCTCTACAGTTCTTTAATATCCATGTGACACTCCATGTAATAACAGGAGGCCTCTTGAACAGCTGTGGCCGTGCCTCTCCTGCCCTTAGCTATGTGTAGGTAGGTAGAGTGAGTTAAACACTTGTTTTTCAGTGAAAACACTAAGGTGTAGACAGTCTTTATTTGTAAAACTGCAAAAAGCCACAAAATGCCAGAGGCCATTACTTAAGTTACCGGTCAATCTCCTAAGATAAATGTTTGTAAATGAACTGGTTAGGTGGAAACCAATGGTTACAAGTAAGCTAGGGTTGGCTAAATGTAGAAAAGTGAATACTTTATGGATGAAGTCTTACTTTTGTCATGCATTCAATGTTTGTAGATTGTGTAGTTTAAACCTGGCAGGCTACAGTATAAGCACACAGCTGCAGCTAATCAAATTAATAATGGGTGTGCTAGTCTTATAACCAGAGCCATGGGAGTGAAGAAGTATCAACACATTTTGTCCACTTTCACTGCACTGGCACATGCTGCACCTCTGCACAAATACCCTTTTGCCTCATTCCCATGACGAAAAATGTTAGTCGACTACCTTTTTTCACAGACAAAAACGAAATAAAATTTAAATAAAAACTAAGCTATGATGACTAAAAACTAAGACTAAATATATTGACAATTTTGTCAACAAATAAAAACTACACTAAAATGTTAGTGAGGGACTATAGTGGAGAAGAGATCCAGTAGAACTAAAAGACAAGTCATTTTATGTTTGGTTGCGCTCTGAAAATAGCAGATGTACAAGCTCACAACGCGTTGCAGCATGCAACCAAGTGTAATATCAGCAATTACGATGCCATCAAGGCACCGCCAAAATACATTTTAGCCGACTAAATCAGTTGATTTAGTCGGCTAAAATGTATTTCGGCGGTGATATTTAGTCGACTAAAACTAGACAAAAACTAAAACATTTCAGATGATTAAAATATGACAAACTAAATGGAATTTTATTCAAAATAATATTGACTAAAACTAAATAAATATTTGCTGTCAAAATCAACACTGACGTGAAGTCTGCGAGGGCTTGAGAGCGAGCCCTATCGATGGTCTTGAAGGGCGGATCCAAACCCAGGCGGTTGGATTCCAGCGCCGCTTCCTATTGCTTCACCAATCTATGTCCCCGCCTCCCCCCCCCCGGCACGGAACACGCTGACGTCACCAAGTTTAGAGCGACGCCCCTCTGCACTCTGATTGGTTAGGCGATAACAAGGTTTAGAAACTACCGTTCCTGCATGGTTCCCCTAGACTTTGTTCTTTTGTAACAAAAAAAAGGCATGGGTTTCCGAGGCTATGGTTCACATGACGCTCGTCTGTCACAAGCGTCAAGGAACCGTTTGTTCCTGGTTTTCAATTTTTTTACATTTACAACTCTCACATGTACATAATCATTCAGATTTCAAATATAAAGTGCTGACCCCCATGCCACGGATGTAACAAGTTGAGCCGGCAAAGGTCTAAGTACCTGTATCTTCCTTATCGTTCAATAAAAAGCTTTTTAATCCGATCGCCGGCCATTTTCTCCGAATTTTCTCTGATGCTTTCAACTATGCGACATTACTGGTTGGGAGGTGTATTGCACTCTGATACATTACAAAAAAATATAAAAAATAATAGAAAATAGCCGCCGATTAAAATGCTTTTTATTGAACAATACGGGAGATACGGGTACTTATCGCGGGCCGGCTCAACTTGTAACATCCGTGGCTCGGGGGTAAGCACTTTATATTTGAAATCTGAACGTTTATGTACATTGTTGTAAGTTGTAAATGTCAAAAAAAATCGAAAACCAGGAACAATCGGTTCCATGACTGTCATGGTATGACAGTCATGTTTCAGGGCTACATCGATGCAGACTTTTGCTAAGGGAATTACCCACAGTTCTTAGCGTTACCAGGGCAATGAGGGAAATCCTCCAAACGTCAATCATTTAAGTATGCAAATATGTCATGCATCACGGTTAGAATATCAGTATAGTGCTTTCTCACCGTTCTCAAAGGGAGACGGAATGGAAGATATATAGGCCTATTAATAGAAAAAAAATAAGGACCACAAGAAGAAATTAGCAAAGTAAATACAGAATATTGAAATACAATTTCAAATGAATAACACAAATTAAAATTAAAACAAACAGAATAACGTCAATGTAATAATAATAATAATCGACAATCACAGCCTTTAAAGCAATGACAGTAAATAAGGACAGTAAGAGTTTTAAAAGTTATGTAAGGTGTCATGAATGAAGGACTCATCTAAAGTGCTGTCCCATTCCTTTTATACCATTTGGAGCCCTTGCAGCACAGGCTGCTTTGCGAGGCGTTGTGAGCTTAAAATCGGCTATTTTCAAATAACCAAAGTATATAGGGCTGAAGTGGTTTGTGTATGTTTTGTAATAATAGTTTTGCCTATTTCTTATATTATGTGACAATTTGGCCAATGTTTGACCAGTTTTTATAGTATAGTTTGTTGATTACATTTGATCCAGTAGTAATGGCCTTTTTTTTTTAGGTATTAAAAGTCCTTAAATTGTCACTTCACTGTCACCTGGGGACCCCCGAAAAATCATGCGGGGACCCACAGCTTGACTTAAAGGAGAATACCGGACAAATTAAGTGTTGTCTTTGATGTCTCGTTACTCACCGACCGACGTGAAAAGTGGCGTTCTTTTTTTCCAATGATTCCCCTGTCGTCATTTTTTAAACCCCCTCCGTTGTCAGAATGGGAGCGCGTGGGTTAGGGAGATTCGTCTATTATAACCGAGGCAAAGTTGTTTTTCTCTCTACTGCTAGTCATTGTGGAGTCTCATGATAGTCAAACATGCGTTGAAATTTCCTGCAAGGCCACCGTTAATGGCGAACGAGTTAACACTGGTTGCTTGTTTCCAGAACCTGGCAACACGAGTTGCCAGGTTCTGGAAAGAAACAAGCATCCAGTGTTAAATCGGGTTTAGGGCGGACATTGGAATTGGGCCCTGAAACATGACTGTGACATATCAGCGCTACTTTTTCCAGTTTTTTGACATTTCTACATTTACAACCCGTACATCTACATAAACGTTAAGATTTCAAATATAAAGTGCTTACCCCATGGCCATGGATGTAACAAGTTAAAACGCCAGGGTCTAAGTACCCGTATCTTCCGTATTGTTCAATAAAAAGCATTTTAATCCGATCGACGGCCATTTTTTCATAGAGTTATACTGTATCAGAGTGCAGTACACCTCCCAACCGATAGGGTCATGTAGTTGAAAGCATAATGGAGAAAATTCTGAGAAAATGGCCACCAATCGGATTAAAACGCTTTTTATTGAACAATACAGAAGATACAGATACTTAGATCCGGGCGTTTTAACTTGTTACATCCATGTCCATGAGGTAAGCACTTTATATTTGAAATGTTAACGTTAATGTAGATGTACAGGTTGTAAATGTAGACATTTCAAAAACCAGGAACAAGTAGCGCCATGACGCTTGTGAAAGACGAACGTCATGTGAACCATAGCCTCGGAAACCCAGGCTTTTTTTTTTTTTACAAAAGAAAAAAAGCCTGGGGGAGCGATGCAAGAACGATGGTCTTGGACCTTGTTATCTCCTAACCAATCAGAGTGCAGAGGGGCGTCGCTCTAAATTTGGTGACGTCAGCGTGCTCCGTGCACAGGCCGAGGGGGGGAGGGGAGGGGAGGCGGGGACATAGATTGGTGAAGCAATAGGAAGCCACGCACAAATCCAGGCGGCTGTGTTTGGGTCCGCCCTTCAAGACCATGGATTGAGCTCGTAGCCTCAGGCTATGTGAACCATGGCTAGATGGACATTACACCACTGGCCTGGCAGACAGTCATAATGGACCCAGTCGCTTCTTTTGGGCTTGTTTTCAGAGACCTGCTTGTTTATATTTTTCTCTCAAAATGGTTCCTACCTCTGGCTCTCTCCACCTGCTCAGACAGTTTCCCAGACGACCAGACATCCTCCTCTTCTCCTAGCCCTAGAATGTCTGTGATCTTACATACATTTCAAGTATTCCAAATACACAGTCATAGATCTCTCTCGGTCCCCCACTGTGTAGTGCCCATCTGCGCGGCCATAAAAGTGCTCTAAACTCCGTCTGTACTCACCCAATAATTAATTCCTAAGACGTGTAGTCATATTTTGTCCTCTAGTTTCATATCCATGTGAAAGTTCTGCCAGAAAACGTGTGTTAATAGTCAAATATCTCCACTTTTTCACGAGCTGCACACGGACGTATTTCTGTACGACGCGAGGGGCCAGGAATGATTGCAGCACTGAATATACGTAACTTCCTTTAGGACGCACAAATGTTTGGGACACACAATTGACAGGTGCTTGTGATTGCTGCGGTAATGAATCATCACCTGCCAATTGTGTGTCCCAAACATTTGTGCGTCCTAAAGGAAGTTACGTATATTCAGCGCTGCAATCATTCCTGGCCCCTCGCGTCGTACAGAAATACGTCCGTGTGCAGCTCGTGAAAAAGTGGAGATATTTGACTAAACACACGTTTTCTGGCAGAACTTTCACATGGATATGAAACTAGAGGACAAAATATGACTACACGTCTTAGGAATTAATTATTGGGTGAGTACAGACGGAGTTTAGAGCACTTTTATGGCCGCGCAGATGGGCACTACACAGTGGGGGACCGAGAGAGATCTATGACTGTGTATTTGGAATACTTGAAATGTATGTAAGATCACAGACATTCTAGGGCTACTCTTCTCCCTGCAATGCTGTAGGCAAGACCTCCTCTTCTCTCCACACGCTGTGTCCGTGGACCACCACCAGACCAGACCTCTTCTCCTCACCACACCGTGGGTCCGATGATCTCCTCATCGTCGTGGGCTAGATGATCGCCTCCTCCCTCCTCGTCACTGAGGATTTGGTCTCTGTTAGTTGTCTGTGTCAACCATAGACTGTAAAAATAAAGGTGTCAACACTCTGGAAAATGTCAAGCCACCGGCAGCATGCGTGTGTTGTTGACATTTGAAAGTGCCAGTTTGCGACGCGGAAAGCCCGGACCGGATCTCAAAAAGTGAAAACCCGGATCGGATCCACCATAGGACTAATCTCTCAAGAACAGATTCTGCACTGAGATAGCACAAACAGCAGAGGGCGCTGTTTTTCATTCTCATTTGGCTTTGGGTTCCCAGATTGCCATAGGACTGGACTGGACTGAACTGAACTTGGTATTTTATTTACCCCACTGATAGATTCACTTGATTTATTGAAAACTTTATTTAGAAGGTTGCAGAGAAAAAGCACATTGTCACCTTGCTAAACTATAAATGGCCTATGTAAAATAAAATAAAACTGATCCAAAACAAAACTATATGATATTTCTTAATCATTTTACCCAAAACGTTAATAACAAATCATGACTATTAACATAAAAATGACACTGTCAGTTATGTAACATAAGATATTTAAATAGGTTTAAATAGGATTAAACCTGACTTAGGCTAGTCTCGCGTTACCAGACTGTTGCCTCCCACAATTTACAAATGTTTCCGGCATACAATGATAATGAACCTTTCATGCATTAAGAGTGATTAGACTGAAAGAAGAAAGAAAAAGCAATTTTTGCAATAGTGATTAAGTGGTTAAAGTGCTCCTCATTTTGCTGGGTGTGTGTGTGGGTGTTTCTGTATGTCCATCTGTGTCTCTCTCTCAGTGTGTGTGTGTGCAGCCTGATCTCCAGAGATCTCCGTGTGTGTGTGTGTGTGCAGCCTGATCTCCAGAGATTACCGTAACATTGCACGGAACGAGTGCACTTCATTCCGTGGATAGTCGCCTAGAAACCCCGAAATTGCGTGCATATGTACGGCGAGTCCCACGGTGGGTGTAACCAGTCGCAACCCGGAAAAACCCGGAAGCAGAGCAGTCCCCACAACAAAATTTACGATTCTGTGCCTATCGGTACATAACTCAAACGGCGCTGAGTAGGCACAGGCGAACGTCACACCGTTCAGGACGGCAACTCGGTCGCCTTAGCTCCCTCGGTGGTCCTTCACGGGGTGACAGTTCGCCTGTGACTGCGCGCCTCCGAAATGGTTTTGTCACAAAGGGAGGTACATATGCACGCAATTTGGGGGTTTCGAGGCGGCTATCCACGGAATGAAGTGCACTCGTTCCGTGCAATGTTACGGTAATCTCTGGAGATCGGGTTGGTGTGTGTGTGTGCCCATATTTCGCCGCAGGCTGAAAACCCACCTCTTCAGGAAACACTACCCTTCCTCTCTGCCTGACCTACTTGTTGTTAACTAGTTGTACGAACGCTTGTTTTCTATTGTTGTATTGTTTATTGGATCTTGTTTAGTCGATACTTATTTGTTTTAGCTCATGCTCATTTGATTTAGCTATTTTGTCTCATCTGTTTAAGGAAATAGGTAGCTGATATATTGCACTTTTACCTTAGCGCTAGGTATACTCTTGGTTGCTTGTTTTTGCAGAAAATGCACTAAAGACTTCTGGTGATTAGTAGTTTTCGTTCCCTACCTATGTTGAATACACTTATTGTAAGTCGCTTTGGATAAAAGCGTCTGCTAAATGACTGTAATGTAATGTAATGTAATGTAATGAACCGGTGGAGAAAAGTGTCAGCTAGAACAGGGGTTCTCAACTGGTGGTCCGTGGAGGTAATGCATGTGGTCCCTGATCATGCATTCAGTATTGTAGGAAAGTGAAGATTTTTCCTTTAAATTTTCATCATTTATTTATTTTTATTTTACCCCTGAGCCACTGCCGCCCTGGCATTCATACAGAGTTATAAGCTGATTATAATGCATAGCAAGTGTTACCAAAACACTAATCGTATAGCCCATATCCCCACCCAATACAACAGTGGTCCCCTGGTTGATTCTTAGCCAGGGTGGTGGTCCCTTACTTCACAATTGGTTGCAAACCCCTAAGGAAAGGTGTACAAGACAGTGGTGAGACCAGCTATGTTGTATGTGTTACACGCCCACAGCCGTGTGGCTTAGTAAACAGATTATATTTTTTAAACTGATCTGCAGGTTCACCTGAATAAACAGGAAAAACGGGAGACAGAGTCAGTTTCGGTGTTGTTCGATCTCTCTTCCTTGTTCATCTGAGTTATTTACTTTTCTTTCTTTGTGTTATAGTTTCATCTACTGCATCAATATTCTCACATGTTCTTTCTTACACATAATTCATCAAAATCACAATACACATATGTATTCACATTCATATTCCCATATGTTTACTGGTTTTCACAGCATCACAGCATCAACCTCTTGCACATGCCACAGCCTCTTGCGTGGCTGTGGCTTTACAGTTTTCTGTTTTCCTTTGCGTGTCTGTGTCTGCCTGGGTGCGCGAGCAACATGTTCGCCGTTCGCCATGTGTTGTCTGCCTCAACCCAGGGTTGCCAGGTTGCTCGACCAACAAGCAATGCACACACACAATTCGTTTGCATCTTTCCCTTTTTTTCTCCCTTTGTTTCTCCCTTTGTACTCTCATTAATCTCAGAGCTAGACCTCCAGGGACCCCCAAGGGTCTCTAGGGAACCCCAAGGGGTCCGCGATGTTTCACGGGGTCCCAACACTCCAAGGGGGTCCGCGGACCCCCATGGGGTCCGCAATGTTGTTTTTTTTGTTGTTTTTTTATCCCACGATTTTGTAACCCCAAAATAAGCGCGCCCTCACTAGAGCCCTGTGCGCGGCTAGGGGACAGGGCGCCCACAGGGCGCCCGGACCTCTAGTGTTATACAAGTAGACTTCAAAGAGACTTGAAACGTGGCATCACTGCAACTGGGAAAACTGGAGGGAATGAAGTAGATAAACTCATTTCACATTTAAAAACAATAGACAAATTAAAAAAGAGGCAAAGCCATTTGAAAACATCAAAAAGTAGAGAGAGCAGACAACATTGGTAAAAAAAAAAAAGTGCTGATGCATTCAAAGTGCAATATAGATACTGAGATACAGTACTATTCAAAAGTGCTATTCATTACTCAAGATGTTGGTTTTGGGGGCAGTATATGGCGAGCATTCAGGGTTCTGATGGTTTGGGGGAAGAAAGTGTCTGGTCCTGCTGGTGCTTCCCCCTAAGCTCTTGAACCTCAGATGGCAGGAGTTCAAATAGATGGTGGGAAGGGTGGGAGGACGTCAATGACATACAACATCAATAACATCCCCTGTTTGTTGTGTACCTAAGACCCAACTGGCCTGTGCTCCACTCTTGCTGCAGCTTAAAGAGGGGAATATATGGGTGAACTCACTCACTTTAACACTGAAACTCCACAAAGCAACATAACAGATCACTACAATAAACATATATCTTTATGTCGCAAAGTAAACTATATTTTTATACATAATATCTTTGTGTCGCAAAGTAAACTATGTTTTTATACGTATACCTTTTGTGTCGTGTCATTCACTCTGTGTTGGTGAGAACGAGAGTCTGAACCTCAGCTCAGAGTAGTAACAACTCTTCTAAAACACAGTTTTATGTATTTATAAGTTCATGCCCCCTCACCACCACCCACAAAGAAAGCAACCATGCCGTTGTAATATTATAGTTCAGTATTTATTTATATACTCATAAGTGCGTACACCACCACCACAATGCTTCAAAACAAATCTTGTTTGTTGTAATATTATATATAGTCAGGTACTTTAGGTTATACCTGTAAGATTCCATTGTTATTTCAATGGTCCGGGACCCCCTAGGGGTGTCTTCGGAGTTACTTCAGGGGGGGCGCCAAATCTTTGTGTGATAGTATATATTATTTTACATTCACCACTTGAACCCTAGCATCCCTAGTCTGAGGAGACCTTTAGCCAAAAATAGCCGATCTACAAGCTCACAACGCCTCGCACTTGTGAGCTTGTAGATCGTCTATTTTTGGCAAAGAGGTTCGGTGTAGAGGGGGAAAAAGAGCAGACCAAGTACAGAGTGAAAGGTTAAGATTACTTAAGAGTATAGGTTTTAAGTGGTTGAATGTCTGAAAATACACATTAACATGAATCCAACATTTTAATGATGATAGTGCTGTCCAACAAGTCTATCTATGAAATACACAATGTTATACAGTGTAGTGGGGGGTCCCTGCTTCATCTCTCTCTCAGCTAGCGGGTCCTTGGCCTGAAAAACCACCCTTGATCTAAAGTATGCTCATGACCTGGTGCTGCAACCGTTAACACTTAACAGGTTTACCACCAGCGTACTATTTCCCTAATGCATGACATAAGAGGTTGAGGTAGGTTGTTGCACATTGATGACGGTGACGTTGGGGTTGTTCTTGCGGTATTTGACCTCATGGGCCATCTGACAATAGGAGCAGCACACACAAAAGCAGGACGCCATGATGTCTTTGCAGAGAGTACCCTGTGGGAACCACATAGAATCAATTACACTCTATAAAACACACTATGAGTTGCTAAACTATTAGGCTTTCACAAATCAATTAATTTCAGATTTCAATGTATGACAAGTATATATATATATATATATATATATATATATATATATATATATATATATATATATATATAGTTCGGTTGATTATTTCTCCCTTTCAATAATACCATTTGGTATACTATTCTATAACCTTTTCATCGCCACCTTTACAACGACGTATAACTTGTAAGGATTGTGCAATCGTGGAATGAGCAACACAACTAAACGTGTGGGTAGCACACACCCCCCCCCCCCCCCAAAAAAAAAGCCAAAATCCCCCAATATGCTTCTGTTGGTAATCGCTCTCATTTTGAGCGACCTGCCAGCACACACCTGCTGAGAGGTGTGTGCCAGTCACAGGTGTGTAGCTGGCACCTGAGCATGGGTCTTGCAACTCTGTTGAGTTTGTGTATGCTCCAAGCAGCAACACTGCCCCCATGGAAAGATTGCACGTTTGTCCCGTCAGGATAAGGCCTGTGCAATATAGGGCAAGTGGAAGCTGGTGTTACGCAGATTAGGCATTATTTGGTGTCAGCCCTGGTACCATTTGCAGGCAGGTGTGTGCCAGTCACAGGTGTGCCTGAGCATCAGTCCTGCAACTTTGACATCTGTCTTTAGTACCATTGTACAAATCTTGCCTGTAAATCTCTGGAAGAAAGCCTACGGTTCCTCAGTGAAGCAAGGGTGAGGAACCTCATCTTCTTGGGGTGTTGTCTTCCTTTGACTTCACCAGTCTCACGGAACTCCTATGTTTGGAAATGGTACTATAGGGCTGACACCAAATAATGCTGCCACTCCGCGTAACGGAACACCAGCTTCCACTTGCCCTATTGCAATGTTTGCACGACAAACGTGGCACCTTTCCATGGGGGGAGCAGTGTTGCTGCTTGGAGCGTACACAAGCTCAACAAAGTTGCTCAGGTGCCAGTCACACACCTGTGACTGGCACCAGAGTGACTGGCAGGTCACTCAAAACAAGAGCGATTATCAACAGAAGCATATTTGGGGATTTTGACACATTTATTGGGGGACGCTACCCACACGTTTAGCTGTGTTGCTCATTCCACGATTGCAAAATCCTTACAAGCTGTACCTCGTTGTAAAGGTGACCAATAAACGATAAAAATTATATAAAATACAAAACTAATTGGTATTATTAAAGGGGAGAAATAATCAATGTTAAGTTTCCAAACTTTTTGTG
This sequence comes from Gymnoscopelus braueri, assembly GCF_963280865.1. Classification (NCBI taxonomy): domain Eukaryota; kingdom Metazoa; phylum Chordata; class Actinopteri; order Myctophiformes; family Myctophidae; genus Gymnoscopelus; species Gymnoscopelus braueri. The sequence continues at coordinate 50,056,521 of NC_137610.1, read as the reverse complement.
GGCAGTTTATATACATTTATATATATCTGCATACATACTGTACTACATACATTATGTATTATAGTGCACCAACAGACCTTGATTCTGTATTTGTGTCGTATGGCAACCCGAAGCGACAGTGCAGCAGGAGCCACACACAGAGGAAGCCCAAACAAGGCTGCCACCACACCCGGGGTGCACATGTCACACAAGGGGAGACAATTAGCATGTCCCAATTCTGACGAGGTGTTGCAGGCAGCGCAAGGACAGCAAAATAATCCCAGACAACCTGAAAAACACACAAACATCTCTTTACACATTCAGTAAACATGCTGATACTGTACATTGGTCTATTTCTTAATGTATATATAATATAAACTTGTTGAAGCTGCAATCTGAAACTTATTTTAATGAATATTCAAAGTTATTTTAATCAATCTGTATGGTAGGGTATGTTAATGCAATATAACTAGCAGTGCGGTGGAAAGTAACTAAGTACATTTACTCAAGTACTGTACTTAAGTACTATTTTGAGGTATTTTTAATTTACTGGAGTACTTCCAATTTTCAATAATTTGTATTCTACTCCATAACACCTCTAAGGAAAATACTGTACTTTTACTCCTAATTATTTGAAGCCTGGAACCAAGCCATCCAGGCTCCTGGTGAATCATGACCATAAAACATTTGATTCTGTGTCAAAAATTTGAATATGTAATTATATCATATTTAATAAATACCCTTTATTTTGCAGCTTTCACAGAATCAAATGGTCATGATTCACCAGGAGCCTTAAAATAATGAATATAAATATTTCCGGATATCTCTATGGGAAACATGAATGGGATTTCGATCTGTGGCACCACAACATGGCCACCACTGCTATGCCCTATAAGGAAAAAAGCCTCTTGGCTTTGCAGTAAAAAGTGTTCTCTCATGCAGGAGACCCGAGTTTGAATCCTGTAGAAGTTATGGATTGCAGCTTTAATCCAAATCCAATTCAAAATTCCATTCAATGCAACAACGAATTGTCTGTTTCAGAAGAATGTCCCCAGAATATATTAAACATACTATAATTACTGCTAATAATACATATGAAGTTCTGATATTGATACTGACAAGAATTGCAGTCAGAACAGCAGCCCAAGAGCCCAGCAGTCCAGTCCGTTTCTCTGGCTTCCATGGCAAACAGTCAACCTGCAAATACAAAACATAGAATACAGCAATAAAACACAGTAAAGTGTCTCAACTCAAGTCAGTTTCAACAATCTTCAAATGCTACATAATCAGTAACTCACAAACGTTCTGCCCAGTAAGCCATCATATGTTTGTCGTTTTCTATGCATATATTTACACAACACGTTTTTTTTAATTTCCATTTCTGCTAAGCAGCAAGCTAGACAGGCTTCAATTAATTTGGTTAGGTCTTATTTGCAGTGCAAACGTTAATTACTACAATTTTTCTATTTTACTGGAATATTTCCTGTTTTCAGTACTTTTACTTCTACTCTACTACATCTCAGAGGCAAATATTATACTTTTACTCCACTACAAATTGTTGTAAACTTTAGTTACTAGTTACTTTGTAGATTTTGATTATTATTACAAAACAACCATAAACCACTTCAACCCCTATATGTATTTCGGCCATTTGAAAATAGGCGATCTACAAGCTCACAATGCGTCGCGATGCAACGCATTGTGAGCTTGTAGATCTGCTATTGAGTATTTCTACATTGCCGTATTGATACTGTTACTTAAGTAAAGAAATGTAGTACGTTTTCCATCACTGGACATTTGTAAAACCAAAGATGTTGATTACCTTGCAGCAGCAGATTACAATACCATCCAGCAGAAGGGAGAAAATGAAGTGAGTAGAGTTTCTCAGGGACGTTGCACTATAAGTACCCACCCATCTAGCACAAACATGCTGCCAAACCTGAACTTAATATCTTAAGATCTGCCATAATTATGTGGATTATGCGGTCAACATGCGCTGACATTTTGCACCTTAATCCCATGTACAATACAACGCACTGACTTTTGTCTCTTTTTGTTGTGTTTTCTAGCACCTTAAAGGGGTAGTTCACCCCCAAAATAAGTTTTTTTCTATGTATTCCTCACCACCTGGAGCCTTGAATTCATAGATATTTTTTTGTTTTTGTCACATTCCTAAGCCAATAATTTGATTATAATAAATTTGTCCCCATTGATTCCGGTAGGAGACACAAATGCATTTGTGTCTCCTACCGGAATCAATGGGGCTAAATTTATTATAATCAAATAATAAAGGAAGGAATGCGACAAAAACAAAAAAATATCCATGAATTCAAGGCGTGGGGTTCATGGGGTGAGTAATCCATAGAAAAAAAGTTATTTTGGGGGTGAACTACCCCTTTAACTAACGTCCCCAGGCGAGTAGATGTCATTTCCTGTCTTCTTGGGAGTTTGATCAGGCTTGCTGTACTAGCATTGGAAAATGATGGGTACATTTTGAAATTTCATCCATTAAAAAGCTAAAACTAGGCCTACAGAAATTGATTTGATGACTGAAGCAATTAAAGACCCATCTTTGATAATAACCATATTATAATGATAACCACCATTACTTAAAAATGAATATCTCTACGATTGCATGCACTGACCTGCAGTGTGTGCGTGCGTGTGTGTGTGTGTGTGTGTGCGTGCGTGCGTGCGTGCGTGCGTGCGTGCGTGCGTGCGTGCGTGCATGCGTAAATGCTTAAATGCTTAAATCTTGTACATAGTGAAGGCTGTAATTTGCTACTGTGTGTATGCAAATAAGTTGGTGATCTGCAGATGTGGTCAGAGATGTGCAGTTATCTGAAAAGCCAAATATCTTTTAGGATATCTTGGTGTGTTGGTATTATTAAAGGGGAGAAATAATCGATGTTAAGTTTCCGAACTTTTTATGGGCAATATTACACACACTCACGCGCACACACGCACGCCCACGCACACGCACACGCACACACACACACACACACACACACACACACACACACACACACACACACACACACACACACACATGCCATGAACCAAGTTATCCTAGAATCTATTTGGCGCCATGAGAGGCTTCTCAGATACCTGCACATCTCAGAGCACATCTGCAGATCACCAACTTGTTTGCATACATATACGCAAATTGCAGCCTTCACTGACTATGTACAAGATAAGCATTTCCTGTTATGCTATCCTCATATAGCCTTACAGATCTATAACAGATACATTCTCAGATTATTACTTCACGTAGGAAGGGGTCGAACGCCCGATAGGCGTTTTTTTCTAGTTTCAACAAAGCAAAACAGAACAGAAAATGTCAACAGCACTTTTCCATTTAAAGTGATGCCATTGACACTTGTTCTCATACAATACTCTAGTAACAAATGTCACTACACCCCTGATTAGCATACATAATAATAATAATAATAATAATACCTTATGATAATACCTTTAGCACGAGAACGTTGTTATCCGGGGTTGTCGTGCTATTTTGATGCCCTGAATCAATCAACACGCCTTAAATGTCAATATGCCATGAACTAATCAACACACCTTAAATGTCAATATCATTTGTTTTTAATTGGCTCTCTTGCATGACATATGCTTGTTATGATAGGATCTTCAAGCGCTTAAAAAACAGAATTATGTCTTACATCATCATCTCACTCATCTTCTACATGTCACAGAGAACATTCAGTAGGGCTTGCTTTCTCCTCGTAGTGTATATCTGAATAAACCTACATCATTAACGGCCACAGTGACAGGGATTGTGTTGGATTGTGCTATGACCTACAGTATATGGTTTTTGTTCATGTTAGCTTCTTCTTTTTACAAAATAATGGGTTATTAATTGATTATTAATTTCTGTGCATTTCAGGGCATGTAGCTATCGTTAATAAAAACAATGGTTAAAAGGTGGCAGGAATATGGACAGTGATGTCAATCTCCGGATGTCTGATTGATTGTAGGACTGAAAAAAAAACACCTTCTTTATCCGTTGCGGTTTGCATAGTACAGGGTACAGGGTGTACAGGACATTACATGTCACCTTGCGTGATCTTTTTATTCAAAATCATACCAAGCTTCTTGTTGATTTTTCACCATTCAAACCCCGCCTGTTTGTGGGTGAACTCTGTAAACTACTCTAGTTGTGTTAATTGGATCCTCTCCAATAGAACCCAGACGGTGAGGCTCTGTTAATCTACTGCTTCACCCCCAGGGGTGTGTTCTGTAATTACTCATTCAGATTCTGTACATACAGATGACTGTCAGGGCCAGTTTGATAACCACTATATCCTGAAGATTGACGATCGACGGCCATGAACATGAACCATTCATGGAGTTGATTATTTTTTAAACTGGTGCAAAAACAACAGATCACTGAGGGTCAAGAGGTAGGACCAGTTGTCAGCTACAAATACCTTGGTTCAGTTAATAACAATCTCACTTGTCATGGTTTGTAGGAGAGGTCTGTAATAACCTGGCTTTCTGCCTAAGTAAACTCTCCCATGTGTATGTGAGGATTGAGGATACATTTGTACACTCGCCCGTAAACCTGTTATGCAAAGTAGCCATACTTTTACTTCTACTACATCTCAGAGGCAAATATTGTACTTTTACTCCACTACAATTATTTGAAAACTTTAGTTACTAGTTACTTTATAGATTTAGATTATTATTACAAAACATACATTAACCACTTCAGCTCTGTATGCATTTCGGCCATTTGAAAATAGTGGATCTACAAGCTCACAATGCGTCGCGATGTGACGCATTGTGAGCTTGTAGATCTGCTATTTTCAAAAGATGTTTATACATTTGAAAACTTGTGAAATGGGACATTCTGCATAATGAGTACTTTCTACTTTTGGTACATTTTGATACCAATACTTTTGTACTAAAAGTAATTACATTTAGAATTCCAGACTTTTACTTTCTACATTGCAGTATTGATACTTTTACTTAAATAAAAAAAGAGTACTTTTTCCACCACTGTCTGTGTGTGCACCACCTGCAGAGCATGTGGAGAGGTATGCACCTTCTCAGCTTATTCTGTTTTCATACCCGATCTGTGCAATAGATTTCTGCTCAGCATCATTTTGAATGCGTACACGCTATACACACCCTTGGTACTGTGCCAAAACAGTCACGCTTCCCCTCTCCTGAGCTCACCTGACCTGTCTAAGTCATGTAAGTGTCTGTCAACGTGTCACTTGATGACAGCTGAATGTCAGTGGTGGAAAAAGTACTCACATTTTGTACTTAAGTAAAAGTATCAATACTGCAATGTGTTACAAGTAAAAGTCTGGAATTCAAAATTTACTTGAGTAAAAGTACAAAAATATTGGTATCAAAATGTACTTAAAGTACCAAAAGCCAAAAGTAGAAAGTACTCATTATGCAGAATGTTCCATTTCACAAGTTTTCAAATAAGGATAATTCCTTTAACAGGTCCGTTCATGAAAGTCCTTGCGGTCTTGTTTCCAATGAGGGCCTGTGAGCAATTAGGAGTTAAGAGTCTTGCTCAGGGACAAATTTCATTTCATCGACACATTTGCTGGCCTGGCCTGGAATCGTACCTGGGGCAACCAGGGCCTATGGCTCCCTAGGCGGGCTCACTAACCACTCAGATATGGCCGCCCCGATGTCCAATGTATAAATGATGTAAATGTATAAAAGTCTTTTAAAAATAGCCGATCTACAAGCTCACAATGCGTTGCATCGCGACGTATTGTGAGCTTGTAGATCGGCTATTTTCAAATAGCCGAAATGTATTTAGGGCTGAGGTGGTTAATGTATGTTCTGTAATAATAATACAAATCTACAAAGTAACTGGTAAAGTATTGAAAATTGTAAATACTCAAGTAAAGTAAAAATGCCTCAAGATTGGGTGTGATGACTCATAGATGCTTCATGTTTAAGATACAGCTATTATAGGTTGCTGCCATTGAGGACACGGAGGTCAATGTCCTCTGTGAGGAAGAAGCCTAACAAATCCACGGAGAGGCCTTTAAGGAGGGCCATTCAAGCAAGCCGCAAGTGGAGCCTGCAGACAGTATCACCATGGCCCAAGAAACATTTTCTTTTTTGGCCCAGCGGCCCACCGGGCATATGGCCGGTATGCCATATGGCCAGCCAGTCCGCCCCTGCCTCAGAGTTACTACAGGGGGGGAGCCAAATCTTTGTGTGATAGGATTTTTTTGTATTTGTTACATTAACTCTTTGACTGCGGACGACGCGATAACGCGTCAAGTGCTACTTTGTCCAGTTGGCCGTCGACGCGCTCGACGCGCTGGACGCGCGTTCATTGTTTAATCTCTGATTGCGCTATGCTGCTTAATATTCAATGTTATTCTCGAGTTCCACTTACTTCACGGACATCTGCATCCGGTTTCATGACCTGGATTCCGTTTCCGGTTTTTGATTCTTTTCCCCAGTCATTTTCGTCCAAAATAGGTAAATAAACGGTCTTTCACACGGTATGACGGACAAACGGACAGTTTCTCTTCTATAATCTATGGTCTGGGTGACGATCAGTCATCGCCGTCGTATATCACAACGTAATTTTCGCCGATCAAAACAATGGGGGGGACGTCACATCCGTTTTCATGTTTTTCCTTGTCTAATCTATGAAGAAGGGTGAGAGAGACCCAACGACATGATCAAAGCTGTCATGTGCTGCGCTCTAGTGGCGGATTTGTGCTGGGTCTTTACATTATGTGTCCTTAAATTATTTTCATGAGAAAAATTCAAAATATAAAAATAAAAAAACACGAAAATTGCTGGCACTGGGGGAGTACTTTATGAAAATACTCTGGCAGTCAAAGAGTTAAGCACTTGAACCCTAGCGTCCCTAATCTGAGGACAACTTTAGCCAAAAATAGCAGATCTACAAGATCACGCTGCGAGGCGTTGTGAGCTTGTAGATCGTGTATTTTCGGCAAAGAGGTTTGATGTAGAAGAGGGAAAAAAGAGCAGACCAAGTACAGAGTGAAAGGTCAAGTTTGCTTAGTATTGACGGTTCAAGTAGTTAAATCATGACAATACACATTAACATGAATCCAACACAACACTGATGATAGTGCTGTTAATCAAGTCTATGAAATATATGAAAAGGTTTAATCTGAAACACAATGTTATGTAGTGGGTGGGGGTCCCTGCTTCATCTCTCTCTCTGTGTGTGTGTGTGTGTGTGTGTGTGTGTGTGTGTGTGTGTGTGTGTGTGTGTGTGTGTGTGTGTGTGTGTGTGTGTCTGTGTGTCTGTGTGTCTGTGTGTGTGTGTGTGTGTGTGTGTGTGTGTGTGTGTGTGTGTGTGTGTGTGTGTGTGCACACACGCACGCAGGGTGTGGCTAAATAAAGGCTAAACAAAACTAAAAGACAAAAAGCTAAAAACCTGATGTACATGATGAGTGATTAGATTCCAATCACTCATCATGTACACATGTACAGGTAGGCCTACATGATGTCTTGGCTCCGAAGTTGCTTTTTCATTGTCCCATTTGCATGTCTTACACCACACCTATGCATTATCTGAGACTGTCTCATCATGATAGGAGATTTCTCATGGAGATTTCACCTCACTTCCCCTCTGTTGATCTCGCCTGATCTCTCTAGGTCATGTAAGTGTCCGTCAACCAGTGGTGGAAGAAGTATTCACATTTTTTTACTTGAGTAAAAGTAGCAATACCACCGTGTAGAAATACTCTGTTAGGGCACGGTCACGCCGCACTTTTATTTTACCTATGGGGCGGAATCTGCCAATGCTTTGTCAATGCAAATGCGTGGATTCGAGTGAGAGATGCGCAAGACCATGAATCCACGCATTTGCATTGACAAAGCATTGGCAGATTCCACCCCATAGGTAAAATATAAGTGCGGTGGGACCACGCCCTTACAAGTGAAGGTCCGGTATTATAAAAGTACAAAAGTATTGGCATCTAAATATACTTAGACTACCAAAACTAAAAGTACTCATTATGCAGAATGTCCCATTTTACAAGTTTCCACATGTATAAAATCCTTTGAAAATACCAGATCTACAAGCTCACTTTGTGGCTATTTTCAAATAGCCAAAGTATGTACAGCAGGGCTCAAGTGGTTTGTGTATGTTTTGTAGTAATAATCTAAATCTTCAAAGTAATTAGTAACATTTTCAAATAATTGTTGTGGAGTAAAATACAATATTTTTCTCTGAGATGTAGTGGAGTAGAAGTAAAAGTATTGAAAATAGGAAATACTCCAGTACAGTAAAAAATACCCCTAAATTGTAATTGAGTAAATGCACTTACAGTAGTTACCTTCCACCACTGCTGTTAACACGTCATTTGATGACAGCTGAATGTAGGGGTAGGGGTGTGATGACTCATAGATGCTTCATGTTTAAGATACAGATATTATAGGTTGCTGCCATTGAGGACACGGAGGTCAATGTCCTCAGAATTCTTTGCAGTTGTGGAAAAAGTACTCAAATGTTTTACTTAAGTAAAAGTATCAATTCTTCAATGTAGAAGTACTCTGTTATAAGCAAACGTGCGGAATTCAAAATGTACTTAATTAGTAAAAGTACAAAAATATTGGTATCAAAATGTAGGCCTACTTAAAGTACCAAAAGTAAAAAGTACTAAAATGTTTGAAAATAGCAGATCTACAAGCTCACAACACGTCGAGATGTGACACGTTGTGATTTTGTAGATCTGCTATTTTCAAATAGCCTAGGTATAAAATAGGGCCAAAGTGGTTAATGTATGTTTTATAATTACCTAATAATGTATATCTACAAAGTACTATAACCAGTAACTAAAGTTTTCAAATCATTTCAGTGGAGTAAAAGTACAATATTTGCCTCTGAGATGTAGTGGAGTAGAAGCAAAAGTATAGACAATTGGAAATACTCCAGTAAAGTAAAAGTACCTCAAAATTGTACTTACTGTAAGTACAGTACTTGAGTAAATGAGTTACCTTCCACCACTGCAGGTAGGCCTACATGATGTTTTGACTCTCAACTTTCCTTTTGATTGTCTATGTGCATACCTTACATCAAAGACTGTCTCATCAGGAGATTTCTCATCAAGATTTCACCTCAATGGAAAACCACAACCACTGAAGCTATACCTTGCCAAACCCCAAAAAATTCTTTAGCTGTTAGAACTTGATCTCCTCCTGTCCTCAAGTAAGACTGTCCTCTGAAAAGCCAGCAATCTCTATAATAATCATATGACCTAATATGCACCCACTAGTCTTTGCAGCCAAGTGGCCCTTTTTGCTCATGCAATGTGTGATGTTAGTAAGCACTGAGTGTACTGATGATTGATTGATTGAATACTGTATTAGTCCGAAATGTAAACAGCACAGAGGTACAGTAAGACAGTAAGGGGATAGTTCACCCAAAAAATTAAACAAAATCTATCGATTAGTCACCCCATGGAGACTTGAATTCATGGATTTTTTTTGGGTTTTTTGTCGCAATCCTAAACCAATAATTTGATGACCAGCGGACCGGTAGGGAGTGGTTCCGGAAGGATACACAAAGGAGGGAAGGAGACACAAAGGAGACTCTTTGTGTCTCCTACCGGAACCACTACCGGAGACAGCAAGTCTCCATGACTAATCGATCGAGAAAAAAAAATGTTGGGGGGTGAACTATCCCTTTAAGGCTAAAAAAGATAACACAAAGCTTTAGATATTTAGGCATTGCTATCACTCCCTCATATGAGGGTTAGGGTAGGGTTAGACTTGTATGAAGCCAATTATGGCAGGTTATTGAGCAAATCCGCCCAATACTGCAATCTGAGAGGATTTGCTGCTATTTCTTTTGCAATCTTTGATGAGGACCTTTAAAACTGTATCGACAAAACGGATATCCCCCCACAGGTGTCCTATGAAGGACCCCATGCAGGGTATCCAAGAAGGCAGAATACTCTGAACTCCTGTGTGGAGCGTTTTTCATGGTTTTTCAAGATTTCTCATGGAGATTTCACCTCACTTCCCCTCTGCTGATCTCGCCTGATCTCTCTAGGTCATGTAAGTGTCTGTCAACCAGTGGTGGAAGTACTCCCATTTTTTATTTGAGTAAAAGTAGCAATACCACCGTGTAGAAATACTCTGATACAAGTGAAAAGTCCGGTATTCAAAATTTACTTGAGTAAAAGTACAAAAGTATTGGCATCTAAATATACTTAGACTACCAAAATGAAAGTACTACTACTCATTACTCAAAAGTACTCATTATGCAGAATGTCCCATTTTGCAAGTTTCCACATGTATAAAGTCCTTTGAAAATAGCAGATCTACAAGCTCACAACGCGTCGCAAAGCAACGTGTTGTGACCTTGTAGATCTGCTATTTTCAAATAACCAAAGTATATAGGGCTGAAGTGGTTTGTGTATGTTTTGTAATAATAATCTAAATCTTCAAAGTATTTAGTAATTAACATTTTCAAATAATTGTTGTGGAGTAAAATACAATATTTCTCAACCGGGGACTCCTGAGTATGATCCCCACACCCTGAGCAACTCCAGAGAAGAACAAGGTCCACCCCCCCTGTCCAAGAGTTTGGTTTCAGAGCCCCTGCTATGTGGTGGAGGTGAGTCCCACCAGGTTTAATTGGTAACGCTCCAACTCACGCACAAGCTCAAGCTCCTTCCCCACCGGCGTCGTTAGATTCCACGTCCCCAAAGTCAGCCTCTGCCGCCCAGGTCCGGTCCGTCTGAAAATCAGTGGTGATACAGAAATACAAGTAACAAAGTCCAGAATTCAAAATGTACAAAAGTATTGGCATCAAAATCTACCTAAAGTACCAAAAGTAAAAGTACTCATTATGCAGAATGTCCCATTACCCAATTTTCAAATGTATACAAATCTTTTGAAAATAGCAGATCTACAAGCTCATAGATCGGCTATTTTCAAATGGCCGAAATGTGTATAGGGCTGAAGTGGGTAATGTATGTTTTGTAATAATAATCAAAAGCTACAAAGTAACACGTTTTCAAATAAATGTAGTGGATAATATTAATATTATCTTAATATATATACTATGACCCCAGGCTACAACACTGATGATACGTTCCAGGTGCATCCATGTGATGTATTCTTTATAGTTATTGACTCTATTTATAGTGGCTCATAGGAATTAGACTACGTGACAACCAGGAATAGATTGGTGACCACCGGAGAGACGGGTGACAGCCGGAATGTAGACGGCATACCGGGAGCAGTATGGGTTAGGGCCCAGCCTGTGTCTTCCGTGAGGAAGAAGCCCAACAAACCCACGGTGAGGCCTTTAGGAGGGCCATTCAAGCAAACCGCAAGTGGTGCTAATACCATTAGACGGCCCAATCTAGTGGTATCGGCCCAAGGAACCATCACGCCAGAAGGAAATGTTTGGATCGGGATGTTGCAGAGGATCTGGTACAGCGCTCAGGTCCTGGACCTGGTGAGACGAAGGAGGAGCCCGGCCAGGATGCCACAGAGCCTAGTCCCTCCACGTGCCAGAGCCTCCCCCGAGTTCCGGCAGAGTAGTTCCGGAGAAGCGGACTGAGTGGCCCTGTCTTTCCCTATAGGACTGACCGTGGGTAGCTACCTGGGACGTAAGCTGGGGCTTGATCAACCCCGGCTGGGTCACCTGGGCGAGGGTGTATGTTGCGAGACCCGAAACACCCTATGACCCCAGGCTACAACACTGATGATACATCCCAGGTGCATCCATGTGATGTATTCTTTATAGATATATTAATATTTGCCTCTGAGATGTAGTGGAGTAGAAGTAAAAGAACTGAAGATTGGAAATACTCCAGTAAAGTAAAAATTCCTCAAGTGTGTACTTAAGTACAGTATTGAGTAAATGTACTTAGTTACTTTACACCACTGACTACCAGGCTCCAGAAAACACAGCTCTCGGGTTCACCGGGGCACAAAAACCTCTCCACCATGATAAGGTGATGGTTCCTTGGGTTCTTTCCTAAATTATTTAACATTTTTCAAAAATGTAATACAAATAGCAGATGTATACAAGCTCACTTCGTCGCACCAAGTGACGCGCAGTGAGCTTGTAGATAAAAATATAATATATAAAATACAAGCTATAGTAAATGCCACTGAAAATTCCCCTGTACTCCAATCGGTCTCTCGAAAAAGCTTTTAAAAATAACACAAAAATGGAGGATTAAACAATGCATTTCTCTGGGATATTTTATTTCAGGAATGTTTCATTTAGAAAAGTTTACTGTATAAAATAAAAATACAACCTTTACTGGTGGTCTTTAAAGATGAACTACTGTATTATTATTTGTATTTTTTATTTTATTATCATCATTATTATTATTTGTATCATTATTATTATTATTATTATTATTGATATGAGAGATGGACGTTATCATTCTGTTCTTGCTGACGGAAATTATTTAACATCATAATAATAAGTATACTGTAATTAAAAGTGACATTTCATAGTAAAACAAAACAAGACTAGATGGAATATAATCTTTTGTAAAAAATCATTTAAAAAAATGTATTTGGTGATGCCCAGACCACACCTACACTGAATAAACCAGGATAGCACAATTAAAAATTACGTAAATGACCATCAGTCATAAAGCGGCACTATGTAACTTTTTTTTAAGGAATACATTTAAATTTTGTCCAATCTGTATGATAGAATATGTTAATACAATTGAACTTATACGATTGTATTTTGGTTGTATTTTGTCTCCCTGCTCTTCTATTGTAGCCTGAAAGAGCGAGCCCTATCGATGGTCTTGAAGGGCGGATCCAAACCCAGGCGGTTGGATTCCAGCGCCGCTTCCTATTGCTTCACCAATCTATGTCCCCGCCTCCCCTCCCCTTCCCCCCTCCCCTCCCCCCCCCCCGGCCTGTGCACGGAACACGCTGACGTCACCAAATTTAGAGCGACGCCCCTCTGCACTCTGATTGGTTAGGAGATAACAAGGTTTAGAAACCACCGTTCCTGCAAGGTTCTCCCAGGCTTTTTTTCTTTTGAAACAAAAAAAAAAGGCATGGGTTTCCGAGGCTACTTCTATTGAGACATTTAGATGTGTGTGTCAAAGGTCATGTCTCACCTAGACACAGGGTGTGACACAAATGTTGACCAGATGGTCAAGATTCAATTTATCCCCTGAGCAACCCGGCCGGCTCTATTAGCTCAATGGTCAGCACTTGCACAGGAAGCCGGGTTCAAATCCGGAGTAGAAGAGGAAAGTTACATAGTGCAGCTTTAAATAAAGCAAACAATGTCTTATTTTTGTCAGACCACTTTCCCTTTATCAACGCATCTAAGGCATATATTCTACCTACGATGTACATTATGTGCATCAAATAAGAATTCTATTAAACACACCATCACGATGGCGCCCACATTGATACTTTTGCTTTGATTACATACAGAGATGCTTGTAGGCAGAAATTAGGTTAATATATGAAATGGTTCATTCCATATTTTTACTATGCAAAATCATTGTACCCTCATAAACATTTTTTTTTTTCCTTTTTGTTATGCTTACTTATGGACTGCTATCCATAATTTTATAATTTATCTGATTCTGCAAGCCTTCTTTTTCATGTGGATATCCCATTTTGGACTATACTGTACTTCTCTGTAGGGCTGGGCAATATGAACAAAATATACTGTATATATTTTACTTCTTTCAAATATTTGAAAACATTGCAAAAATGGCAAATATCTTACAAGCTAACAACACGATGTGGCGTGGTGTTGGCTTGTAGGTCTGCTATTTTAGCACATTTTTTAAAAGTATAATATAGTGATTAAAACCAGGGGGGAAAAAAACAACACTTATGTCATATATCACAATAATATTGTGATATATGACATATATGACATATATGACATGATATATGACATAAATGAGGCTAGGTAATATTATTACCTAGCCTCATATCACAATATCAATATAATATTGCCCAGCCCCTACTTCTCTGTATTGTTTCTATTGACTTATGAAAAGCTTCATAGTTTCAGGAAGGGTTCAAGGTAGCAGTCACCGGGATGTTCCACACCAAGGTGTTTTCTCCCCTTTAAAAAGGACAGAATCTCCTTTCTTTTCAACCAAAGAGTTCGGTACACCATTTCTGTACAACAATAACAAACGACTACACTGTCAGCATTTTCAGTATCAAAATCTACAAAGACATCCCACTACATTCTTGTAAATGGCAACAATTTAGCAGAAGTTCATCATGCACAACACCCAGGCTGTGCTGTAGAAAGACGTCCAGCAGATGGCAGCATCTGCCACCTCTCAGTCACTTTAGCCCTCCTAGAATGAGGCCATAGTCTTTTTTACAACTGCTGCTCCACATGTCCACATTATCCAGACTGCATTTGTCTGGTGGCATTTAGCTTTTAATGTTGAGTCTTAGTGCAAGAAAATAGGTCTCTATGAAATAGCCCTTTATCATTTAATCCAGTCAACTTCACCCATGGTGTAGCTCCCCTCACAGTGGCTCACAGGGATGATGATAAAGAAAATCCAAAAGCTAATTTGCAGATCCCTGAGCGCCTTGTAAAGCCACACATCTTTTGCAAAGACATGTCTTTGACTCGTTTCCTGCCTGGTTGAAATCCTGAAACAATTCCTTCCAACCACAGCTAAATGAAACGATTGTCCTTGAAGCGGAGCGTGGATAATAGGAGCCTGGTTTTTATGACGTCCACCTGTGGAGAACTAATGAGGTGAACACCGAGGCCCCGAACAGGGTCACCGACACAGAGATCTCTGATGCTCCCCCGCAGTCCTTGGAACTCTCCTGGAATGACAAAGTATTTGTCATTAGCAAAAAACAATCATCATGATCATCATCATCATCTGACTACAAAGACGTTTTCACAATCAACATCAAGGTGAATGTTAAATGAAGGTAGATGTTAAATCGAGGAGATGCTAATTTAAAGGTAGATGTAAATTCAACGATGGTATCATCTACCTTCATCAACATACAGTAGGTAGATGTTAAATCGAGGAGATGCTAATTTAAAGGTAGATGTAAATTCAACGATGGTATCATCTACCTTCATCAACAATGAAGGTAGATGCCGGCACAAACATGGGGGTGAATTCATTCTACTGTTATGCCACCAAAATGTGGAACGCCCTACCAACAGCCATCAAAACGTACAACTCCCTACCCTCCTTCAAAACCACCATAAAAGAATACCCGACAGGACCTGAGACCCGTACGGGTCGGAGCCGTGTTTTACCATAATCATTCGGGTCGGAACAGAGTGGATCCGAGAAGACCCGTAGTATGTCTACTGTGTGTGTGTTATTTTTGTGCTTTTTTGAAGGGGTGTCTGGGTCGGATCTGTCTCGGAATCTCGGAAATAATCGGGTTCGGAACAAATTTCACCGGTACAATCAGGGTTCGGGTCCGTAAAAAAAGAAAAAAAGTCGAAACGGCTCGGAATGAGACGAAATGGTCACGGGTCCACTCGGGTTTGGTTTTGTTATTTGAAAAAAAATCTCGGAACGGCTCGGAATCGGATCAGATTTCACATTTCCATTTCGGTTCTGGTCCGTTTTTTTTAGACCCGTGAAGCGCTCTAACCTAGACAAGTCTTCTGGCTTGCCAAAAGAAATGAACCCCTACTGTTTTTCTGTAAAATACCTTTACTGCTCCTAGTATTGATTGATTTCTTGTATGTCTTTATGTCTCGATGAATTGCCTCAGGGCTTTTAGTGTTATCCTTTTAGCATTATTGTATAACTGTACCTCTGTACCTTTTGCAAACTGTTAATAAAGTATTGAATCAATCAGTCAATGTTAAAGGAGTAGTTCACCCAAAAAAATATTTATTTTCTATCAATTCACCTCAACCCATGAAGCCTTGAATTCATGGAGATTTTTAAGTAGAGATGCTAAATCAAGGTGTAGGTGCCAACGTGAGAGCATGGCTCACCTTAGGGTGGTAGTCATGGCAGGACTCTGGGCGCCGGCGGACCTTCTGAGACTTCATCCTGTTGCATTTCACTGTGGCGTTATGTTCTCAGCCGTTAAGGAATCATCCACTGATCAATGTGTTAAAATATTCATATTTGAACTGAGGACCCTCCACCCTGACAAGCACTTGGAATTGTAGGAGTTGAGGCATTACATTTAGTTTGACTTGGTTCCACAGGTAAATATTGTGAAAATAACCGATCTACAAGCTACATTTTCTAAATGTTTGCCTCTTTCTAGGGTGATATTTGACAATTTGGCGTTTGAGCACTGTTTATAGTATAGTTTGTTGGTTACATTTGATGTAGTGATGGTCTTATTACTAGTTAATTTTTTATTCTATTTTTCTATTTTAGAGGTATTAAAAAGGTTTTATAAGTCCTTAAATTGTCACTTTAGAAATGTCCAGATACCCTGTATATACAGTACACTTATACTGTATGTTGGTTTGTTTACTGTTGAGTAAGGTAGATGTGAATTCCCCCCATTTGTTTTGCAAACATTTTGGTTTGTAATGTTGATTATTTCTATGTATTGTTTAATTTCTATGTATTGTGTTTGCTGCTCTGTTTGTAACTTAATTTTATCATGTCATCTTGGGCATGTCATAACTGGCGAACATTCATCGAAAATAGCCGATCTACCAGCTCACACGTTGCGAGCTGCTAGATCGGCTATTTTTGTACCCGTTAGGGTTAATTTGGTTCCATTTGTACACTCTCAGAGTTACAGACCCATAAGGGTCAATTTGGTTCCTAACTATCCATCATTTAGCTTGGGACCCCCTGGAACTCCCCCAAGGACCACTTTGAGAACCAATGGCTTAAGTGACACGTGTGGTTGAATAAAGGAAATACAAATATTCAGATGAATGGAAGGATATATTTGATCTCTTTGGGCTCCAGCAGAATGGGTCCGTACTGGCGGGAGCAGTCACAGTCGGCCTGGGTCACCACCAGAACCAGGTTACTCTCAGGAATCTGCTGCACCACAAACATCCTGGAACAGGCCGTTCACAGCCAATTAACACACAATTAACACTGACACTAAAATCAAAACAACTAAGTGTTGGTACTACTTTGAAAAGTATGAGTATTTCTGGCCGTGGTGTGAAGCTGTGGAACGGCTTGCCTGAGACTATTAAGCAAAGTATACATTTAATGCAATTCAAACAGTTTATACTGGACACATACCGAATGGAATGATTAATGGATGTATTGACCAAATGTGTTAATGTGATCACATATAGGATTGATAGACTAGGGATCTACTTCTGTACATTATGGATTTATATTTAGTTTTGTCTTGTTTGTCTTTTGTTTGTTAGTTATGTTCGTCACATTCTTCTTTCTTGTTAAAAGGTACTGTATCAACCTTTAATAAGGATAGGCATTAATAAGCTACAAGCTTCTGCCTATGCCTTTTCGATCAGGTTAAAATAAAAAAATATTCTTG